>NC_085138.1:343804177-343982677 GCF_035046485.1 Aedes albopictus
TCCAAGAAGCAGTAAGAGGCGCCTCTTGGCAAATGTTGCAACCTCAATACTTAGGTATGGAGTGCCAGCCTGGGCTCCGGCGCTAAAAACGAAGAGAAACCGTGGAAAGTTGGACAGTGTGTTCCGGCTCATGGCTATGAGAGTCGCGAGTGCGTACAGAACAATCTCTTCGGAGGCTGTATGCGTTATCGCTGGGATGATGCCCATCTGCATAACCCTAGAGGAAGACGTCGAGTGCTATCGGCGGAGTAACGCAAGGAACACGAGAGCAGCTGCTAGAATGGACTCGCTGGTGAAGTGGCAACATGTGTGGGACAATGCGGCGAACGGGAGGTGGACCCACCGACTGATTCCAAATGTGTCGGCGTGGGTGAACAGGAAGCATGGGGAGGTGAACTTCCATCTGACGCAGTTTCTGTCCGGGCATGGCTGTTTCCGGAAGTACCTGTTTCGATTCGGTCACGTGTCTTCCCCTCTGTGTCCGGAGTGTGTGAACGTGGAGGAAACACCGGCGCACGTCGTCTTCGAATGCCCTAGGTTCTCGGAGATGCGCAGGATTATGCGCGGCCTGACGGTCGACAACATTGTCGAGGAGATGTGTCGCCACGAAGACACGTGGAATGCTGTCGACAGAGCAGTAACGGGGATGCTGTCCGCGCTGCAGAGGAAGTGGCGAGAAGACCAAAGAGTATTGGGCCGCGATCGGAGTAGGCTTGATCCACCGCCGGGGACTTGACCGAGTCGTCCGTTGCGTAGTACCAGTTATAGGTCGTCGGGGCACCGGTGAACCGGAAGTCTACCACCAACCGGAATCACCGGGCCGACTTCGGCACCTTACTGGTCGGGATGAAAACATCGGTGTCGAGAGAACTTCCACCGTCGGGGTCTTTCTCTGTCGGAGTAGGCTAGGTCCGTCCACCGCCGGGGACTAGACCGAGTAGACCGCGAAAAAGCACCGGTGCTTGGTCGTCAGGGCGCCTGTGAACCGGAAGCCAGTCTCCAACCGGAATCGCAGGACCGACCTTGGCACCAGCCTGGGAAGTATCGGTAACGGAAGAAGTTTCAGTGTCGAGGAACTCTTCGTCGGATAGGGTAGATCCACCGTCGGGGACTATCCGAGTCGTGCACGAAAAGCCGGAGTGCTAAATGGCACACGGACGGCAATAGAATAACAAATTTGATGTTTGTTTGTACTAACTGTGTCGCTGAATGGCGGTAGGTTAGATACCAACACTAGAACGATTAGAATAATAAATTTTGAAGCGACAAAATGTGCATGAGCACAGAAAAAGAAGAGCGCATGAGCGCATTGCCCCCCCTGAAGCAGTCGCATCAGTGGTACCAGGGGGATCGAGGCAAGTAGCAGAGTTTTTCCATTCGGTTTTTTCTGCTGAGGGAGGTAGGGAGGAAAAACACACACACACACACACACACACACACACACACACACACACACACACACACACACACACACACACACACACACACACACACACACACACACACACACACACACACACACACACACACACACACACACACACACACACACACACACACACACACACACACAGACATTTGCTCAGTTGGTCGAGCTGAGTTGATTGCTATATGAGACTCGGCCCTGCGGACCTCGGATCAAAAGTCGGTTTTTCGAGCGGTATTTATACACTTCTTATGGGTGTAAGAAGAGTAAAAAATAAGGTGCCTGCAATAGTTCCTCAAAAATTTCCTTCAACAGCTCTAGTGCTCAAAATGGAAAGGGACCGTTGCCAAACGATCAGTTTTTGAGAGTTTCAGGGGGCATCCCTCCCCCCATAAAGAGCTTTAAGCAAGCAGATTCAGGGAGTTTGAGGAGCTTCAGTGGGGTTCCCGGGGAATTCAGGAAGCGTGTTTGAGGCATTTCAGAGGGGGAAGCTTTATTTGTCTTCTGAAGGGTTTTCCGGAGCTTCAGGGGCGTTCAGGAGTGCTTTATGAGGTTTTAATATCGTATTGTTAAGCCCTAGTAGTATGTTGAGGTCAATATGACCTAGACAGGCACACTGATCGTACACTACGTCATCGTGGTGCGAAAATCCTGATGTCTTAGGAGGGTTAATAACAATGACTATAATTACTATTGGTGGGAGTTCGGCATTGCAGTCTACAGATCTCTAGAACGACCGTTTAGGACCCTCGAACATATATAATCACTATGTTATCAATTTTGGTACAGTTCATATTATTTGAAATTTTATTTAAAAAAATAAAATAATTTTTGGCCTTTACCTAAAAATCTCAATAAAAAAAAATAAAATATGAGTTGTTTCATTGTTGCAAGAGTTGCCAAACTTCATAAGTGCCAAAGCCATTCCAATGATGATATGCTCTGCCAACCCCCAATCGCGCCAAACAGCACACCGTTTGTCGCCATTTTAATTTTTCTATTTCGATTTTTCTCTAACATTTCCAACCAACCGGAACGCTCCTATCAACCGATACCAACGACTACGACGACGACGACGCTCTAAACAAGCAATCAACCCGTGAGTTATGTTCTGATGTAGGTGTGTAGTCCAATCCGGACCGGCGGCGGGTGGAGATTCCATCCCAACTTCTCCTGGGGAAGGGGGAGATTCTCCATTGCAGCGAAGCATAAAATATGTACACACTTTTCTGTTTTCTGCTTCGAGTGCGAGAAAAAGAACAAGCTCCAGCCCCCATCCCCGCCCGCCTGGAATACAACTGTGGCATCAGGAGTGGATTGACGGAGAGAGAAAATGAAGGAACAAAGACCATGAGCTACGACGACGAACACGGCCAACCACTCAGGCGAGCGATCTGACGGCGGTGGTCTCTGATTTGACTGCGAGTTCAGTCATGCGTATAAATGTCAGTCAGCTCTCTATAATATGTATATGTACAACCTACAGGGAATACAAGGCCAGATTGCTGTTCGCTGGTTTTGCCACGGTTATTGAAAGGATAATGAAGACAGGCGTCTTCGACCAGGTCTCTGCATCCAGTATCACGTTGTTGCACCTCTGTGTCGGAGAAGTATTGTCTTCTTCTTCTTCTTCTTCTTCTTCTCCTTCTTCTCCTTCTTCTTCTTCTACTTCTTTATGGCACTACGTCCCCACTGGGACTTGGCCTGCCTCGCTTCAACTTCGTGTTCTTTGAGCACTTCCACAGTTATTAATTGAAGGGCTTTCTTTGCCTGCCATTGCATGAATTCAGTAACAAATTTTGAAAACGACATATAATCAATGCTACACCATTGATTATACGTCGTTTTCAAAATTTGTTACTGAATTTGTACATTGTGAGGCAAGCACAATAACACACTATGCCCAGGGAGTCGAGAAAATTGTTCCAACTGGAACGCGAATCGAACCCGCTAGGCTAACTGGAGTATTGTTGTCTTATAATGAATTTATCGATTCCCATGTAGGGTATGTGTACCATCAGTAATCTCACGCTCCCATATTCATCTTATTCGAAAACAAGTGATTACGGCACCGATTGATTTCGTTCTTTTTGTTTTCATTGGTGCTCACTTCTAACAACAAACACAAAAAAAGAAACAAAGCAAACGGCGCTTCAATCCTTTGTTTTTCGTAGGATGAAAACGGGAGCCACATGCCTAATAAAGGAACCAATACCCTATTATTTTCATTTCCGTTCAGAAATGAGTTGGTAGATAATAACGAAATATTTCAAAGTTATATTGCTTAAAAGCCAAACTCGAACAGAAACGATGTGAGCGTCACGGATGGCCGGTTGGCCAACTATCAATTTTCAAAATATACCGTGATTTCGGGTGAAATTGATCACTTTTCACAGTTTTTGCCGTCTTATTTTTGAATAGTAACCGATATGATCAAACACACTGCTTTAAAACAAGTACGACCATGGATGTCATCAGTCGACGAGGTTGAAACTTTTGCTGTAAATCGTTTCATTGTAAAAAATATAGTTTGTAATAAAAAATTAAAAAATGTGTCTTCGGGATGAAATTGATCAGTCAGTGAAGTGACTCTGCAAGGGCTGAAAATATTTTCCCAACTGTATATGGAATCCCTGAATGTGAAAAACTACGCGAAATTTCTACAAGTTTTCTAAATGTTTTATGGCGCATTTAGCTCACCACTGGATTATCGCACTAGTTTTCAAGAGTGCGAAAACGCAAATAAAAGTGCGCGATTGCATCCAATCGACTCGGTGTCTTCAGAGCACTTTTTCAGCATACATCGAAGAATTTATGCGCCGAAGACATCAATTTGATTTGATGCAATCGCGCAGTTTTATTTACGTTTTCGCACTTATGAAGACTCAGTGCGCAGTCCAGTGGTGAACTATATGCGGTATAATTCAGTAACAAATTTTGAAAACGACGTATAATCAATGGTGTAGCATTGATTATACGTCGTTTTCAAAATTTGTTACTGAATTTAAAGATTATTAAATCCGACGAAAACGCCTGAAAGTATGCAATTATCTCAGAAAATATGAAATAACTCACAAAAAGTTAACTTTTATGCATGAATTGGAAATTTTATAGAACTTCAGATGACGCAATCGAAGAAAAAATTGAATTTAATACAGAAATATGTAACAAATCTGCTATACAACTTGTTAAAGCATCATTCAATAAACCTTGAGTCAGATGACGGTCATTTTTTACATCTTGTTTCAAGTTTAAGGCGTTATATTTGACAAATAAAAATTGACCTCAGATCTATCAATTTCACCTGAAATCGCGGTACCGGTAAATCGGTGTACTATGGGAATTATCAGAGTGTTACGTATGTTTGTCTGTGACTAAAGTGTAAAAATATTGTGTTATGGTTAGCTAAACTCGGCAAACACAAGATTCGAACTTTTGCCCCTGTGGTAAGGCAAGAGTTCTAATTGAACGCACACTTACAAAACGTGTTGTAATTTAAAATTGAAAAGACATTTGGCGTAACTATATTCAGTAAAGTTCTAGCTCATGGATGGTTGAATCATCAAACGATAATCATTTATTTTGTCTGCCTTGGTTGTTTAAAAAATACTGAATTTTTAACAAAGGTCGAACTTTTGACTGAAAATTTGAAACCTCTGATGACACGAAAAGGCATAGTTCTTAATACCAGAGGTATAGCAAGGAGTTTCAGAAGCGCTCCAAAAGTCTCCAAGGGCTATCAGGGGCGTTCCAGGGAGTTTGGGATATAAGCCAACTAATACCACACACGCCCAGGGGTGTTCAAGGGAATTTCAGGGGCGTTCCAGGTTGTTGCAAGGAGTTCCAGAGGGTTTCACGGGCGTTCCAC
This sequence comes from Aedes albopictus, assembly GCF_035046485.1. NCBI lineage: Eukaryota > Metazoa > Arthropoda > Insecta > Diptera > Culicidae > Aedes > Aedes albopictus. Next base: position 343,809,472 of record NC_085138.1, read on the forward strand.
TAGGTTTTGAAGGTGTTCCAGAAGTAATCCATTGGGCTTCAGGGCTTTTCCAGGAAGTTTCTAAGAGAGTCAGGAACGTTCAAGGGGTTTCAGGGATGTTCCAGAGCGTTCCAAAGATTTCCAAAAATGTTCAAGGGGTTTCAAGAGCATTTCAGGGGCGTTCCAGAAGTGTTCCAGGTTTGTTTTTCAAGAGGTTTCAAAGGCGTTCCATGGGATTTCAGAGTGTTCCAATGAGTTTCACCGTTTCAGGGATTTTCAAGCGGTTTTAGAGGGGTTTCCGGGATTTGAGGGGTGTTCCATGAGGTTTCAGAGATGTTCTAGTCGGTGTATTTTAGTGAGTTTCAGGAGCGTACTAAGAAATTTCAGGGGGTTTTGGGGATACCCGTCCCAAGTAACATACTTGTTACAGAAAAGTCACGGCAGCACATGTTTTAACTGCACAGGAGTAACTGTGACTTAACTCTAACAAACAAATACCGTAAAATGGGGTGTTCAGGGACGGAAAAATTTTTCGTCCCATTGAATCATGGGTTCTACTTCTTAAAACATTCAGGAAGAGCAGTCCGATCATTGTCTTGCTGCCTGCTACGCATATAGATTACAAAATTTGACGACTTTTTGAAGAAATTGAAGATATTAAAACAAAATGTGCGAATTTTTGGAAAATATGAAATGGGGTGTTAAAAAATTCAAGGGAATAAATTTAAAAGTTCTTATATTTCAAGGAAAGATAAAAATTGATTAATTGTAAACAGTGACTGTAATATTTGTTGAACATCACCGTAAAAGATTATCATAGTCCTGAAGGTACAATGACAGTTTCATAGTCAAAGTCATCTACCTTTGTATATGAGTTTTTTTTGTTAAAGACTCGAAATCTGAAAAATATCGTCAATTGTACCTGAGTGGTTTCAATTTTTAACAAACACATTATTCACAGTTACTCGGCAAGCCTCGTTGGATAAATGTACGACTCGTGTAAAAAAAAAGTAAACTTTTTGCAACTAGTTACATAAATAACTATTTTATACGGTTTGACAATTTTTCAAAGTAGTGTGTGAAGATGAATCCCTTAACACCCCATGAGTTCTTAACACCCCATTTTACGGTACTTTTACTTACTATACATAAGCCAGAGTGACTTCTGCGTAACCAAAACCTGCGTTGCCGTGTGACTCTTCTTTAGCAAATGTGTTACTTGGGTTGCGCGTTCCAGAAATTTTCCAAAGTTGCAAGGACGATCAGTGGATTTCAGGGGGTTTCATGACGGTTCCAAAGTTTTTCAAGGGGATTCAGGGGTTCCTGGGTTATCAGTGGGTTTCCAGGGGTTTCCGGAGCGTTCCAGGAAGTTTCGGGGAGTGCAGAGGCGTTTCACAATGTTCCAGCGTGTTCAAAGGGGTTTCAAGTGTGTTCCAGTGATCTTCATAGAGTTTCAAGGATAGACGTAAAAACTTGAAGTATTTTTAGGCAAAGTACGTTTAATTGGCAAATTGAGAGATAAATTTGTGAAAAAATTACCACTTGTTTTGGTGGGATTCGAACCCACGACTCCGTTATCGCTAGTCCGGCGCTTTAACCAACTAAGCTACAGAACAAGTTACAACTCTGCAGAATAGAAAGCCAAACTGGATTCGAAGCACCACCCTAAACCGGGTCCGGCTTTCACAACTTTATCTCTCTTTCGGCTGTACACCCCCATGAATCTCCCGGAAACCCCTCTGGAACCCCCTAAACATGCTTGACACTCCTCTGGAACATCTCTGAGCCAGTTGAAGGCAGCGTTCATCATTTGGGTTCCAGACATCCAATACAAATGTTCCAATTTCTCTTAGAAAATGGAATTTAAGTTGAAACACAAATAAACAACAGGATACAAATACGGCTGCCATAACCCCTACTCACATTTTCAAGAGAACTATTCATCAAAATTGGATAACAAATTCGCTTGACTTGCATTTTCTGTCTCTTTTGCAAGTAAGAAAAGCCAGTATAAACAAGTGCAGCGTGGTTTGATGCTTCCTTCATTCTTTAGATTTGTGTATTTAAAGTTTGTATGCAAAATCGACATGGCATTTCTTGATGTTTCGCCTTAAGGGAAAAATAAATCAATAAAAAGTATAAGTAACTAGTATATTTGTGGACGCAGTAGCGCCCGTGGCAAGTGTTTTTATTTTTCAATACACGTAAATGGTTCATGTGTTTTTCATGCTTGTATTTTTTTTTAAATAAAAAAAGCATTACATCTCTCGTTCGTTGCCCAAGCCACGACGTTAAGATCATCATAGGTGATTTGAACGCTCAGGTAGGCCAGGAGGAGGAATTCAGACCGACGATTGGTAAGTTCAGCGCCCACCAGCAGACGAACGAAAACGGCCTACGACTCATTGATTTCGCCGCCTAAAAAAATATGGCCATACGTAGCACCTTTTTCCAACACAGCCTCCCTTATCGTTACATCTGGAGATCACCACAGGAGACGGAATCTCAAATCAACCACGTTCTGATTGACGGACGGCACTTCTCCGACATTATCGATGTCAGGACCTATCGTGGCGCCAACATCGACTCCGACCACTATCTGGTGATGGTCAAACTGCACCCAAAACTCTCCGTCATCAACAATGTACGGTACCGGCGACCGCCACGGTACAACCTAGAGCGACTGAAGCAATCGGATGACGCGCAGAATCTCGAGGCCGCGTTGCCAGACGAGGGCGAGCTCGATGAGGCCCCTCTAGAGGACTGCTGGAGTACAATGAAAGCAGCCATCAACGACGCAGCCGAGAGCACCATCGGGTACGTGGAACGGAATCGACGGAACGAATGGTTCGACGAAGAGTGCAGAACGGTTTTGGAGGAGAAGAACGCAGCGAGGGCGGTAATGCTGCAGCAAGGGACTCGACAGAACGTGGAACGTTATAAACAGAAGCGGAAACAGCAGACCAGCCTCTTTCGGGAGAAAAAGCGCCGCCTGGAAGAAGCGGAGTGTGAAGAAATGGAACTGCTGTGCCGTTCCCAAGAAACACGGAAGTTCTATCAGAAGCTCAACGCATCCCGCAACGGCTTCGTGCCGCGAGCCGAAATATGCAGGGATAAAGACGGAGGCCTCTTGACGGACGGACGTTAGGTGATCGAAAGGTGGAAGCAGCACTTCGATCGGCGTGGAGAACGTAGGCACGGGAGCCCACGGCAACGGAGGAAACGACGACGCCAGTGCAGCGGAGGACGGAAATGTACCAACTCCCACGGTGAGGGAAGTTAAGGATGCCATTCATCAGCTCAAAACCAACAAAGCAGCTGGTAAGGATGGTATCGCAGCCGAACTCATCAAGATGGGCCCAGAAAAGTTGGCCACCTGTCTGCATCGGCTGATAGTCAGGATCTGAGAAACCCAGCAGCTACCGGAGGAGTGGAAGGAAGGGGTAATCTGCCCCATTCACAAGAAAGGCAACCATTTGGAATGTGAGAACTTCAGGGCGATCACTATTTTGAATGTTGCCTACAAAGTGCTATCCCAGATCATCTTCCGTCGTCTATCACCTAAAACGAATGAGTTCGTGGGAAGTTATCCAGCCGGCTTCATCGACGGCCGATCGACAACGGACCAGATCTTCCCCGTACGGTAAATCCTCCAGGAATGCCGTGAATACCAGGTCCCAACGAAACACCTGTTCATTGACTTCAAAACGGCATACGACAGTATCGACCGCGCAGAGCTATGGAGAATCATGGACGAAAACGGCTTTCCTGGGAAGCTGACTAGACTGATTAAAGCAACGATGGACGGTGTGCAAAACTGCGTAAGGGTTTCGGGTGAACTATCTAGTTCATTCGAATCTCGCCGGGGACTGCGACAAGGTGATGGCCTCTCATGCCTACTCTTCAACACCGCTCTGGAAGATGTGATGCGACGAGCCGGGCTCAACAGCCGGGGAACGATTTTCACAAAATCCGGACAATTTGTGTGCTTTGCGGACGACATGGACATTATTGCAAGAACATTTGGAACGGTGGCAGAGCTGTACACCCGCTTGAAACGCGAAGCAGCAAAGGTCGGACTGGTGGTGAATGCCTCAAAAACAAAGTACATGCTGGTAGGCGGAACCGAAAACGACCGGATCCGTCTGGGTAGTAATGTTACGATAGACGGGGATACTTTCGAGGTGGTGGAGGAATTCGTCTACCTCGGATCCTTACTGACGGCTGACAACAACGTGAGCCGTGAAATTCGGAGGCGCATCATCAGCGGAAGTCGGACCTACTACGGGCTCCAGAAGAAACTGCGGTCGAAAAAGATTCACCCACGCACCAAATGCACCATGTACAAAACGCTAATAAGACCGGTGATCCTCTACGGGCACGAGACATGGACCATGCTCGAGGAGGACCTACAAGCACTCGGAGTTTACGAGCGACGCGTGCTAAGGACGATCTTCGGCGGTGTGCAGGAGAACGGTGTATGGCGGAGAAGAATGAACCACGAGCTCGCTGCACTTTATGGCGAATCCAGCATCCAGAAGGTGGCCAAAGCCGGAAGGATACGGTGGGCAGGGCATGTTGCAAGAATGCCGGACAACAACCCTGCAAAGCTGGTGTTTGCAACTGATCCGGTTGGCACAAGAAGGCGTGGAGCGCAGAGAGCACGATGGGCGGACCAGGTGGAGCGTGACTTGGCGAGCATCGGGCGCGACCGAGGATGGAGAGCGGCAGCCACGAACCGTGTATTGTGGCGTACTATTGTTGATTATGTCTTGTCTTAAATGTGATGTTGAACAAATAAATGTATGTATGTATATTTACATCTGAAAAACTTTGTTGAAGTCGCCGGACAGACAAACAGGGCTATCTGTGTTATTTCCAGCAACTGCTGCATTCAGTTGTCTAAGAGTGACAGATTCTTTTCTGCATTAAAAAATCAAAACTTTCAGCGTTTGTTGTCTGTGATTTTTTTCATCAAATGCTTTGCCTGGTTGTCTAAGGTTGTCATTGGCTTTGTTCTCTTCAACTGATATTGAAAAAAAAAATAAAGTGTCAAATATTTAAAAAAATCAAATTTTTTAACGTCTGTTGTCTGTGATTTTTTTTCATCAAATGCTTTGTCTGGTTGTCTAAGGTTGTCACTGGCTTTGTTCTCCGCAACTGATATTGAAAAAGAATTAAAGTGTCAAAAATTAAAAAAAAAATCAAAATTTTCAGCGCCTTTTTTCATTAAATGCTTTGTCTGGTTGTCTAAGGTTGTCACTGGCTTGGTTCTCTGCAACTGATATTGAAAAAGAATCAAAGTGTAAAAATTTTAAAAAATCAAAATGTTCAGCGTCTTTTTTTTCATCAAATGTTTTGTCTGGTTGTCTAAGGTTTTCACTGGCTTTGTTCTCTGCAACTGGTATTGAAAAAGAATTAAAGTGTCAAATAATGAAAAAAATAAAATTTTCAACGTATGTTGTCTGTGATTTCTTTCATCAAATGCTGTGTCTGGTTGTCTAAGGTTGTCACTGGCTTTGTTCTCTGCAACTGATATTGAAAAAGAATAAAAGCGTCAAAAATTTAAAAAATTAAAATTTTCAGCGTCTTTTTTTTCATCAAATGTTTTGTCTGGTTGTCTAAGGTTTTCACTGGCTTTGTTCTCTGCAACTGGTATTGAAAAAGAATTAAAATGTCAAATAATGAAAAAAATAAAAATTTTCAACGTCTGTTGTCTGTGATTTCTTTCATCAAATGCTGTGTCTGGTTGTCTAAGGTTGTCACTGGCTTTGTTCTCTGCAACTGATATTGAAAAAGAATAAAAGTGTCAAAAATTTAAAAAATTAGAATTTTCAGCGTCTTTTTTTTTCATCAAATGTTTTGTCTGGTTGTCTAAGGTTTTCACTGGCTTTGTTCTCTGCAACTGGTATTGAAAAAGAATCAAAGTGTCAAAAATTGAAAAAAAAATCAAAATTTTTAACGACCGTTGTCTGTGATTTTTTTTTATCAAATGCTGTATCTGGTTGTCTATGGTTGACACTGGTTTTGTCTTGGGTTTTGTTCTCTGCATGTGATAGTGAAAAAAAATTAAGTGTCAATTATTTAAAAACAATCAAAATTTTCAACATCTGTTGTCTGTGATTTTTTTTTCATCAAATGCTGTGTCTGGTTGTCTAAGGTTGTCACTGGTTTTGTTCTCTGCATCTGATGATAAAAAAGAATTTAAGTGTCAAATATTTTATTTTTTTGTGAGAATTTCCTCGCGTGCTGCGTCTGATTGGCTATAGTCATCGGACAGACAAACAGGGCTAATATAATGCTATATATATAATAATATAATAATGTTCACTTAGAATCCGGAATCATGTCACATTTTCTAGTGGCGCTCTCAATGAACATAATCATCATTCTTTTGCAGCACTCTGATCATACACTAATCCTCTTTAAATGATGAAAATTTCATCGATTTTCTTGCAGCGAGTTAAAAGTTATTTCAGATTGAAGACAAGAGGAGGAAAAAAATCTTGCACAAACACGTTGAAAATTTAGCGTGGTCAGGTACGACAGTCGCGAAAAATGTTAATATCGTCAAAACCACAGATGTTGTTAACCATGGCATAAGGAAGTGTCCTCGGAAGAAAAAAGCTTGGGTTCATTGATAAATCTGCTTTGAATTTGAAGATTTGGCAAGAAGTTCGAACTCTGGGCATGGTATTTTCGCAACAAGATGATGAGAACCAATTCATACAAGGATGACAGCCTCAAGAATCGCGTGCTGCTTTTCAAAAACGCACACAAGGGATATGTAGAGGTTTTACCTATTTTGGTGAGCTGCCATGACAGCCGGAGACGTTCAGTGGTATCGTCACAGATGGGTAGTGTTTATCAACGAAAAAAACACTCAAATTTCGCGTTTTCTCAATTCACTGAATTGCCCCTCATTTCGCAATAAAAAAAAAAAGTTTGGCAATTTTTCTTTGGAATCCTAGTCAGACTAGTCAAGGCACTCAGGACACTGCATAGATGACCTGATTGTTGAACAAACGTGCGGAAGGGGTTGTTGCTAAAATTTACCACCTTTGTGCAGATTTTTAGAGAGGTCAACACTGAAAAAGTGAGAAAATGCGTGAAAAATAAAAATAAATAATTTCAATGATATTTTTCCATGAAAGTACAATAAATAACCTTTGTTTTGAGGGCTTCACCTTTTATGTTTGTTATTCCATCCCTAAGATATACGTGATTTTGTCATTCCAGATTCTAAATGAACATAGCTTTATATATGATTGCTGGAACAAGACAATAATTTAACATTTTTCTACAACCGTTCAATTATTAGCGATTTTCCTGACTAGAAAATTGTAACAAAAATACAACATAATCCTAACAAACCATGATATTTATAACTTATTGTGATATAATCATGTTCAACATCCTTGGTATTTTCAAAATACTATAACCTAATTATATCACATTATGTTATAAATGTTGTTTGAAAACTCATTGCAGTATAATGTAGTTTTGAGTCTTCGACATTTGGAAAATAATGTTACAAAATTGTATCAAATTTTGATAGAAATTAGCAATCACAAGACTAAAACTGATATCACATTTTGTTATAATTTTTATAAGGTTATAGTAAAATAGGTTATAATCATGATAAGCCCAGTGTACTTTTTGTTACCATTTTAGATATTCTAACATCATCCTGCATCTAGTTTATAACATCAGTAGTTTATAACATAGTAAGTTATAGAAAAATGTTATAACGTCATAACACAATATGACAATATAATTGATATAATTTTCTAGTCGGGTATCTAGTATACCCTGTATTGAAGAGATATTCGTAGAAAATCCCGAACGAAATTCTCATATATTTTGAGTCTAAAAATGTTACAAAAAATTGTACAGAAAATTCATTGAAAAAAACTCTTCAAACAAGTAAAGAAAAATTTCCAAAGGAATTGCCAGAAGGGCCGTCTAAGATATTGCTAAAAAAATATATCAAAGGACTCGTCAGAGAAAGTTCCGCAGGACAAACTTTTCAGTGAATGCTTCAGGAAGTCCTCCAAGCGTTCGATTGAAACCGAAGAAAAACCAGTCTCGCCGCATAGTAACTGTTCTAATGTTGCAGAGTGATTAACTCTCAAATGATATAGATTTTTACTAAAATAATGAAAAACATCTAATCCCCGCAAACAATCTAAACGCGTGACAGATTACCATCCGTCACTAACTGCTAATGAATATTTCAAACCACCACTAATCATATGCATATCGATTATCAGCTTACACAAATGCTCTCCATCATCATCTCTGTCAGTCACTCATATGACACGCACAAATCCGAGTCCCATCACGACGACGACGGGCAGCAAATGGAACCGATTACAATCGGATAAAACCTACGCAACTATTTAGGCATTATAATAACAAGTTTCTCCCGGCCGCGTCACTTCCCCAGGAGCGAGCTGCCCACTGTGTGACATTTGACCCGACGGCGACCGGGAGTTGCGTAAGTACCACCTTCACCTGACTGGGCCACGTGGAGAACTTCAGGTGCTAATGGTCCAATTGGATTACAGCCTGTAGCACGGCTTCCGTGGACACTCGGTTCAGTGCCGATTTTCCACGCACCGATGGGAAAACGACCAAGTTGCGTGACGTTTCCGTTCATTTCTTATAGGTACTCGGTGGGGACACGACCTTTCGAATTGGGGATTTCATACTGTCTTCTCCTCCAACCTGTCGACAATTCCCAAGTTCGAAAATAATCTGAGCAGCTTACGGAAAGTAGTTATTACTAGAAATGATCGATTTGCAAACAACAGGAGAAGTGTTCCTCCATTTCGTTAGGTTCAGATATCGAAGGGGACCGAACACGCGTTTCTGCCCTGCGTTATGCAATGAGAGGATGATGATGATGGGAAATGAATCATTTTATCTGGATCGGAATTTTGATATGAGCGACGACGCACTGGGTGATGAAAAGTGGTCACGTGGCAGGAACAATCGTTATTAAATTCACAAATTTTCTGTTGCTGCCACCGTCGCCAGTCTTGATGATGGTGTCCAGATTAGAGCACATTAGGGAATAGCTGGGATGAATGGAGATGACGATTTGCCTATTTGATTTCTTTTGAAAAGCATGTTTATTGTTTTACATATGTATAAACAATTACTTCTTGTAACAAAAGTTGCAAAGTAAAAAAAATAAATTTGAAGAGAAAATTCCAAAAGAACTTAACAGGACACGGAGGAAACTTTACATAAAGCTGGCAAAAGGTGTTCAAATTCCAGTATAGGTGATCATTATATATATATTTTTGTAACTATGAGCTCATATTACAATTCACTATGAATTATTATTGTGAAATGTGTATTTGGTCAAAACAATAGAAAGAAAAGAACAAACTATGACGCAAAAGCTCAAACATTGGTACATACAGAAACACAAAAGTATTAGACTCAAATTTATTTCTCTTTCTTCCGCAGATCTCTTTCAATGATGGGAAAACAAATCTAGACAACTCAAACCACCGAAAAAAAAACAGGTAATGAAAGATATCTCCTCTCCATCTCAATTCCCTTTAATTCAATCAACCTCCGCATTTCAATTGAATAAATCGTCGAATAAAAAAGTTAAATCCCAACTGACGACACGTCCTTCCCTCTCCTCACTCACCTCGTCGAATCCATTCCATTCATTGATGTGACACAATCGATATTTTCCTCTTAATTAGCTTCCCCCATCCATGAGGCCTCGTTCAATATAGCCGGCATTCCACATTAAAATAAAAGTAGGGAATCGCGCCACTTGGGCGGTAGCTTCTATATTCGTCTGTTTTCCACTATAACTCAGTCAAATTTGAACCAATTGACACAACTTTTAAAAAGGTGGTGAGATAGGTATAGTATCTACCCGTGTACAACATTTCAAGTCAATTGGTTCAAAATTGACTGAGTTTTAGTGGAAAACAGACGAATATAGAATCCACCGCCCAAGTGGCGCGATACCCTATCCCCAATTCCCACTCGGAATATTGTACCCACAGCCACGTCTAACCTATATCTACCCAATTCCGTGTTATGGCAAGGACTAGACAGCCAGAGCAAATCGATATCACTGTCAAACAATGTGACGAGGATTCATGTCTTTTTCTTCCCGCTCAGTCAATGTCATTGCATATTTTCGATGTTGTGTCTTTTACTTCCCTTCTTAGATTATTGCTTGAAACAAGCAATCCCTCAAAACGCGTCAAAGTATGGTGTTTATGCATAATCATCATATATTTCTCGTCATTTGGGGATGACTAGCTCACAGGACGAGCAATCCCGTGGAAGGACGAGACGAAAAATTATCCGTTCAAGATTGAAATGCAGGCTCCAAACCAAACCCGATGGGATTTCAGAAGCATTGTATTCTTGTATCGTTGTATTCATTACAGTCACCTGTAAGGAAGCTTTTGCTTTCGTAAATGGTCTTAATAGTTTTAAAATTTTGGCTTTTTTTTTCTATTGTGATATATTTAACCCCAAGCAACACTAGGAAGCCCAATAAGTTTTGTGCGGCTTCTGAGAACCGTCATCCCAACTACAAAATTGTAATAAAAATATAACATAATTATAACAAACTATGATATTTATAACTCATTGTAATATAATCACCGAACCCAATGGGAAATGTACATGCGTTTTCAATTGTTTGTTGACATGGTGAAGAAAAAGACTCTAAATACACTGAGATATGTTCATTATCAGACATATATTGCAAACTAAACTCACATTTAATCGCCCAAAAAGTGATGTAAATTTTTGTACGCACACACACAAATATTACCTCATTTTGTGCATTTTGTAGAGCTTTGAATGCACAGAAAAAAAATCACGAAAATTGAACCGCACGTAAAATAAACATTTTAGATAGCAAATTAAACTGGAATTCACATTTGAATCACGTTATTCGCAAAGCAACAAATGCATTGTGGGTGAGTAAAAGAACTTACGGGAATAAATAGTGTCTGCGACCAGCAATGATTCATTGGATTTACACGGCTATCGTAAGACCCAGAATTACATATTCTGCATTAGTATGATGGCCAAAAACTAAGCAAAAAATTGCGAGGAAAAAATTAGAAAAACTACAAAGGCTGGCTACCGTGTCTACTACTGGTGCAATGCGTAGCACTCCTACAAAAGCACTAGATGCAATTCTAAATCTTCTTCCATTACATCAATATGTTCAACTAGAAGCAGAAAAAGCCGCACTTCGGCTTAAGCGAATCAAGGTCCTCTATGATGGTGACATCAAAGGACATTTGAGTATTTTAAAAGATATTCAAATCAATCCAGTCAATAATGACTGGATGGCAACGCAGTTCAATTTTAATCGTGTATATAACGTAGAAGAACCGACCGTACCATTTGGAATATAGAAGTACCGCAAATTCGTCCAGGTTCAATAGTTTTTTATACCGACGGAGAGTAATAGGCCCTGGTGTTAGATTGTCAGTATCAATGGGTAGATGGCCAACCGTCTTCCAGGCTGAAATACAAGCAATACTAGAATGTGTCACAATTTGTTTGAAGAGGAAATACAAGCATTCCAATATTTGCATTTCCTGCGACAGTCAAGCAGCTTTAACTGCTTTAAAATCTTACAGTTGTAATTCGAAGTTAGTATGGGAATGTATTCTCTAGCTATGGCAACCCGGCTAGACGAGAATATCTAAATCATATCTAAAATCGAACATTTTTGCTGTCATAGCTCGATGTGATTTTGATGTGTTATTCAAAAATCTAATGAATTTCGCACAAATAGCTCAAAGTGATATGATACAAGTTTTTGTTCTTGTCGAAAAAGCTGAAAATCGAAAAAGGAAGAAAATCACTTCAAGTGATAAATGATACAGGATCTGAATAATCCAAGATAGCCTTGTTCTTGCAGTAGCATGATGCCGACCCCTCACACCGTGCTCGCATCACAGAGACAATGAAAGCATCTGATGCACGCTTTATCGCGTGATGACCCGTTTTCGGATCATGTTACAAGTCGTGATAAATTTGATTCATTACAATGTATGCCACTTATGCACTCGTAAATTGAATTCATGACTCGAAATAATACATTCATAAGCATATCTGGAAGTTAAAGCAGCAAGAATGCTCAAAAAGTGAATGAAATCACGAGTTTATCATTTCGACTTCATGATAACGATCACATTGCGTCTGCACATGCCGAGCGAATCATTCTTCTCGAACCGAAGTTTGTTTATGATGCTTGACGACAAAATGTTATCGTTGTTGCTATGATCGCGCGATGCCCTTCAACCGCGACACATTCGAAATCTGATCATGATCACTACACGGAACCGCCAAACTACCCAAAACTTAGTTCTTTTGACGCAATCCCATAGTTCCGCCCAATAAGCCAAATTTGAGTAAATCGATTAAACTCACACTAGATAAATTGCCTTTACCTTCAGCAAAAAATATACTTAAGAGTAGGTAAATTCAACCCAAGACCCCCCCCCCCCTCATTAAACCCAAATTTGAGTATACCTACATTTACTCAAAATTGGCTTATTGGGCTCAAGGACCCCCATTGGTAGATAAATCTCAGTTTTTATTTTTTGAAAGAGGGAAAACAACCTAATTTTGGATAACTAGTTTATTCGATATACTCAGTTTTGAGTAAAATCGACCCAAAAATTAGATATTTTGATTTCTCCGTGTAGATTTCCATCCTTGAGAACAAGTTTAGCTCTTCTGTGCGAAATGGAACACATACACCCATAGAGATGGCTCAATGTTAGTGAAATGCCTTGTGCCCCTTTCTGAGCTGTGGAAACGAAGAACCGCATGCTCAATGAGAGTATATTACAGGTGGGGAAGAAGAAGAGATGGCTATGTATTAGTAAGGAAAGAAAAATGTAAACACAAATAGTGACGTCACTATTTGACACGCGTTCTTATGGGAGCTCGCTTTGCTTGTAGTAGTGACATGTTTTGCACCAGACACGGATCTCACGCACACGAAGTATCTTCTTCCCCACCTCTATTAGACTCATTGCCGCATGCTCTTATTCCCATTTTATTTACAACAGTGAGCCACAGTTGAGTGGTAAGCATCGCCGCCTGTGAATCCTAAGGTCGTAGGTTCAATGCTGGGTGTTGACATTTTGTATTTATTTTTTTATAGAAAAAAAAACAGCCAAATCTTGTCTACTATTGTTTTGATCGATTCTGTCACATTCGCCCGAAAACCATTCGCCCGAATCACAAACGCCCGAATGACAAACGCCAGAATTCCAATCGCCCGAATAGACCATTCGCCCGAAAAGACCATTCGCCCGAAAAGACCATTCGCCCGAAAGACCATTCGCCCGAAAGTCATCCGCCAATTCCATGCAATTTCTTTGAACAAGTTTTTTTTCTGGTTTGTCATGATGGAAGTTTAAGGACAGACGCATGGTGTACTTAGTATCCTACCAATCGCAAGAACAGCTGGATTAGTGCCAATAATAATCGTATTAGCTTAGTTTGGAAGAACAGCCTATGTTTTGAAGAAGGCCTAATTTCTTGTGAAAATATTACATAATAGGTCAATAATTGTTAAAGCAAGGTTGATCGAGAGGATAACGCAAAAGTTCAGCACAGAGTAGTCAGCATTTTTAAGTTAATAGTGTTCACAACTGATCTACTCGGAATAACTACGTTTCGTTAAAACGAACAATAGTTCATAAAAATTAAAACGTGTGAGCTAACGGATGCAGAAAAAAGCATCAAAATGGCGAGAATGCAGCATTCTTATTTGAATAAGCTGTTCTTTTGAATCCATGTTTTGAATCCAGAAGTTGTGAAAATTAAAACGTCAAGGTTCCCCATAAAATAACAACTTAAAAGAACAGCCCACGATTGAAAGAAGGGAGAATTTCCGGTAAAAATGACATCAAATTGAATTTAATTTCCTTGAAGATAGAACTAGAAAGAAAAGCCTATTAACAAAAGAAGGGACAATTCCAATAAATGTTTCCACAGCTATATTGCTGAAAATGTTTATAACAGTATAAGTCTTATATCAGACTATGTTCAAAGAAAGCAATACGCGTGGACGACGCCTTAATTGATTTCAGAAAAGTATTATTATGATTATTATGGTTTTCGGGCGAGTGGTCTTTCGGATGAATGGTATTTTCGGGCGAATGGTATTTCGGGCGAATGGTCTTTTCGGGCGAATGGTCTATTCGGGCGGATGACTTTCGGGCGTTTGTTACATTCGGGCGTTTGTCATTCGGGCATTTGGAATTCGGGCAAATGGTTTTCGGGCGAATGTGACAGAACCGTTTTGATCTTATAATATCTTAACGAGCTATAGGCCACTGCACTGTTTTGATTTTGTATGGGATTTTGACGTTTCTTGGCCTTGTTGTTTACAAAATTTCTGTAAGAGTGAAGAGAAGGAGAGAGTTTCATGCAGTGCCCTATTATTGAGTAGTTCATCATATTAGATTTTGCTATTATTTCTGATCTTTTATCTCTTATATCAATCAAACCAATATCAGGTTTTGCTCTTCAGTAATAGGGTAAAAACAAAGCTTGTTTTTCTCGGAGATGGCACCACCACATTTGAAGTAAAATCAATTTTCTTTTATGGACAAATCGCTGGCTTGTACTTGTTCCGCATCGCAGCGATTTGTACCCTGGGACAAAAAGTTGCAAATTAGAAACTAAATCATTATCCCTATGCGTTTCTTCCGGATTCATTGCGGTAATAGAGAATTTATTGCACCACCATACAAATTTCAAGCTGTTCCCATATGGGAAGCAATCAGCTGCGTTTATGCAAGAGTGACGGTAGAGGCGCTTTTGTGATAGGGAGCGTCCATAAATTACGTCACGCAAAAATTGCCCATTTTCAACCCCCCCTCCCCCCTATGTCACACTTTTTGTATGAGATCTCTGAAATTTTTGTATGGGTTGTCACACTTTGCTGAACCCCCCCTCCCCCCTCAAAGCGTGACGTAATTTATGGACGTTCCCTAAATGCGGTAAACGTGATAACAGTGTAAAGTAACAGCAAAGGTTACGCTATGCGATCGTAGACGGCGCTCGTGTTCCACGTGTTTTTTCCCATATACAGCGGCGCTGCCAGGCACCTATCCACTCGAAACATCATGTGCAACACGGGTGGAAAATGCCAGTCAGGAAAAATGTAGTAAACAGCTTGAAATTTGTATGGTGGGAAAATAAATTCTCTATTACTGCAATGAATCTGGAAGAAACACGTAGGGATAATGATTTTGTTCCTAATTTGCAACTTTTTGTCCCAGGGTACAAATCGGTGCGATGCGGAACAAGCACAAGCCAGCGATTTGTCCATACAAGAGAAATGATTTTATTTCAAATGTGATGGTGCCATCTCTGAGAAAAACAAGCTTTGTTTTTACCCTATTAATTTTATACGACACATTTTTCCCTGCGGGGAAACATCCGACGATGATGCGCTGAGGGTCTCTGTTCATAGTGACCAATCGCCTTGATATGTGTTTATATAGATCAGAGCGAGTGGTGTATCACAAATGATCAGAAAATTGGTCGCAGTGATAAGCTACAGGAAAAAAAAATAAACATCAATTTAAAACTGAAGCAGAAATTTGAAAATTAAAATTATCTTCTATAAGCCAACAAGTGCGTAGCTAGGTTTTTGATCTGCGGCTAACGATCTAACGACACTTTCGGCTCAACGTACTTCGGCCTGACATACTTCTGCTTAATGATAGTCTTTTTAGCCTGATTAATAACCTTTCCTATAATAAAATTTCCCTTCTTTCAAACATAGGCCGTTCTTTCAAAATAAACTGTAGTAATTTGACTGCTGCTATATGTAATTATTATTGATTTTTAGTTTTTGTGTCCTGTTCTAGTATTCTCCCTTCTTTTATTTTATACTGTTCTTTCAAAATATGTTGTTAAAATATTGTCGGCAGTCTAACTACTAATATTTTCTGCAAAAAAATCAATTTGAAATGTTAATTCGGTCATAATTAGCATGAATCCATTGATTTGCAAAAAATCTAAAGAGTGCTTTGCTTAAAATCTATTTATCAAACAAATTTTACATTTTTTTTTAATTATAAATGCCTGTTAATACACACTTAAAATTGAGCTCATAGAGTTCCTTCGTAAGCAAGCATACTTTACATTATCGGGATCGCGTGTGTTACACCTTAACTTTTGTGCAGATAATGAATTTTAACAGATTACCACTATCACGACGACTCGTTTTAAAGGTATTATGCGTTTTAAAGGGCGTTTCCATCGATAAAATAACACGAAAGAACTGGAGGAATTCTTGAAGGAATCCATTGAAGAATTTTTAAGAGTATACCTGGAAAAAATCCTGAATTAATTCCTGGATAAATTTCTAGAGCAATTCCTGGATGAATTCCTAGAGGAGGAATGCTAGTAGAAATCCCTGGAGCAATTTTTGAAAGAATTTCTTGAGGAATAGCTACATAAATTTCTAGAGAATTCCTTAGAGGCATTTCTGGAGGAATTCCTGAGGGAGACCCAAGAGCAATTCTGGAGAAATCCCTGGAGGAATCCCAGGATGAATCCCTATAAGAATTTTTGGAGGAATTCATGGAGGAAATTCCTGCAGGCCTTGAGGAGACCCTGGAGAAATCGCAGGAGGAATTCTCAAAGAAATTTCTGGAGGAAATTTTGGAAGAATCCGTAGAGAAATTAATGGATGAATTCCTGAAACAATCCACGAAAGAATTCATGAAGGAATCCCTGGAGTAATTCCTGGGGTAATCTCTGGGATAATCCCTGGGGTAATTCCTGGAATCATGGGAGAAATTCCTAGAGAAATTTCTGAAAGAATTCTAGGATAAATTTGTGAAGGAGGAACCTTTGGAGGAAATCCTGGAGGAATACCTAAAGGATCTTCTGGACAAATTCCTGGCGCAATCCCTGGAGGAAGACCTGAAGTAATCCCTGGAGAACTTCCATGAGAAATTGCTAGAGAAACTCCTAGAGAAATTCTTGAAAGAATACTCAAGAACTTCCTGGAGGAATCCCTGTAGCAACCCTAGGATGAATTCTAGGAGGAGTCCTTGAATGAATTCCTGGAGGAATACCTGCATGAATTTCTAGAGGAATTCTGGGAGGAGTCCCCAAAAGAATTCAAGGAGCATTCCCTGCAGAGATTTCTGGAGGAATCCCTTCTGGAATTCCCGAAAAACTTCTTGGAGCAATTCCTGGATGAATCTCCAAAGGGATTCTGGGGTTCCATGGAGAAATTCTTGGAGGAATTCCCGGAGCAATCCCAGGAGGAATTCCTAGAGGAAACCCTGGAGGAATTTCTGAAAGTATCCTGAAAGTATAATAGATTCCTGGATGAATTCCAGGAGCAATCACTAAAAAAAACTGGGAGGAATCCCTGGAGAAATTTATTAAGAAATCTCTTGAGGAATTTTTGGAGCAGTTCCTAGAGAAATATCTGGATGAAACCTTGGAGGAATTTTTGAAGGAATTCTTAGAGAAATCCCTGGAGGAATCTCTGAAGCGAGGCAGTTCTGCAGGAAATCCTGGATAAATGCCTGGAGGAACTTCTGTACAAATTCCTGGATCCTGGATTCCTGAACTTATGCAAGAATTCCTGGATGAATACCTGGAAAGATCCCGAGAGGAATTCTTGGAGGAATTCCTGGTGGAAATACTGAAGGAATACCTAGAGGAAACCCTGGATAAATTCCTGGATGAATTCCTGGCGTGATCCTTGAAAGAATTCCTACAAGAATCTCCGGATGAACTCCTGGAGGAATCTCTGGATAAGATCCTGGAGGCATTCCTGGAGAAATCTCTAGAGGAATTCTAAGAGGAATCCCTGGGAGAATTCCCGGAGCAATCCCTGGAGGCGTTTCTGAAGAAATTCTCTGACGAATCCTTGGATGACTCTCTGAAGGTATTTCTGAAAAAAATTCCTGCAGGAATGCCTAGAGGAGACCCTGGAGAAATCCCTGAAGAAATTCTTGGAGGCATTTCGGGAGGAACTTATGAAAGTGTACCTGGAGGAATTCCTGGAGCAATCCCTGAAAGAATTCCTAGAAGAATCCCTGGGGTAATCCCTGGAGGAATTCTGAATGAAATCCCTTGAGGAATTCTGGAAGGAATCCCTGGAGAAATTTCTGAAGAAATCTCTGGAGAAATTATTTGGGGAATTCTTTAAGAAATTTCTGGAGCACACCTTGGAAGAATTTCTGGAGAAATCTCTGGTGGAATTCCTGGAGGAATCTGTGGAGGAAATCCAGAAGGAATACCCAGAGGAACTTCTTGACAAATCCCAGGCGGAATCCATGAAGGAGACTCTGGTGGAACATAACATGACATGATATCCCATGTAAATGTGCACTAACTCTAGCATTCCCTTCATACGCATGACTTCTCGTTAAATTTTACAATGATATTTTTTTCTGCGTAGAAATCTCTGTACGGAAAGATATTCTGAAAACTACATTTAACGTAAATATTAGAACGTTTAAATATCCATTTCATTTCATTCGATTTTACATAAAAGAAATTTCTTGCAAGCAAAATTGTAAGCAAGCTCCATACTGCTGACACCTGTGATTTTACAATTCGATGGAGAACTGTGTTGATAGCGATGGAGTTCATTTTGTTACAGCGAACTCGATGTAACAATTTTGAACTGTGTATTCCTGGAGGAATCCCTAGAGCCGTCCCAAGAGGATTCCAGGAGGGATGAATCCTTAAAACAATCTCTAGGGGATTCCCTAGAAGAATTCCTGAAGGAAGACCTGAACCCCTTGAGGAATTCCTGGAATAATGCAAGGAAAAATTCCTGAAGAAATTCTAGGAGGAATTCCCAAGGGGGATTCCTGAGGAAATCCCTGGTAGAGTTTCTGAAGAAATTCCGGGAAGAAGTACACAAGAAATGGTGCAGAAGTTCCTGAAAGAATTTTTGATTTGTCTTTATTAAAGAGACTTTCAGCCCTTGGCTGGTTCGTCTCTTTCCTGAAAGAATGTCGATAGGAATTCCTGAAGGAATCCAATGCAGATTTTCTGGAGGAATCCTTAGAGGAACTCTGGAGTTGTTCCTAAAAGAATCACAGAAGGAATTCTCTAGTGAATGTCGGGAGCAATTCTTAGAAGAATATCTAAACAGAGGAATTCCTAGATAAGCCCCATGAGAAATCCCGAAAGCATTTCCATAAGGAATTTCTTAGGAAATCACAAAGCTTTCTTAACAAATTCTTGGAAGAATTCCTGTAGGAATCCATGGAAAATAAAATAAAGAGGAATCAATGTCTGCAGTAACTTCTGGACGAATAATTGAAGGAATTCATGAATAGACTCCTAAAGGTTTATTTACAATATTTAAAAATCCTGGATTAATTTTTGAATAATCTTTGGTGAAGGAATATATTGAGTAATCCCTGAAGGAATACCTGCAGAAACACCTAAAAGGCAGCTTGCTCGTGTTTACCGCATTGGCTATTTGGTAGCCATTCCAGCTATTTTCTAACGAAACCATCTGACCACGGTATCACAAACAGCGCTGCCATACCACCATAGCCACCAGTCATACATAAAGCATACACCAATGAATAATAAATCGAGAACGGGAATAAATATTTTTGTTATATTATTTGTTTACAACTCGATTTATTAATATAATACCGTGTAATGCATATGGACAGCCGACCGCCCCATTCATCTACGTGGGCAGGAGGAAATCCTGTGGCTGTAGCTGGTATGGTGTGCTGATCGGGAAAATTTGCATACTGTGGCGCACTGTTTACTGTGACCTGCCCGCCGCCAGAGCTTTCCTTCCCCCCCCCCGCTACTCTCTTTGGTGGGATTTATCAGGACTGGCTAACTAAAAGGCTGACTAAAATGCATTTGACATTTGAACGCGTGTGGGACAGCGCTGGCACATGAAATCACTGGCCGCGAGAAATAATTTATGACAGTTTGTTTGCTGCTCCATATAGCTGTAGGTAGGTACACGTGTGTGAACGGGCCCCAATCATGATCCTTGCGAGACCTGGGGCCTGCGGGGCGGATGCTTGGAGGTGAGAAGTTTCCATGTTTGATTTCCATAACTAATGTGCGTGTGTTCGATTGGTTGGGATCGGACAGTCGGACAGTGATTACATTCACTGATGACGATTGAATTAAGCATTTGTGAAAGGGGACCGAGGATTGGCGTGGATTTATTATTGAAATAGCCTTTAAAGGCAGTTGATGATGGCATAGAATGACAGTGATATGATTATAAGTGTTATATGAAGTACTATAGTGTTCACCTATGCTTAATTTTTTTTATACATATCGTTACTTTATCTTCTATTTTCTATGTTCTGTTTTCTATCTCCTATTTATCCTTTATCTTCAACTTATTATCTCTTTTTATATTTTCGTAATTTCATTGATGTAGACCTGTGCGCCACCATGCCACGCCGCCGTGCTACGCCGGCGACACTTTTTTTCCCACGTCGACGCAGACCGACGTATCGGCAGCGCGTCATACGCCGCTGTTTGTCACGCCGCCGATTTTCATTTTTCACGCCGGTGATTAGTGCGCGAACAAAATTAAGCTTACATAAAGTATAGATTGTTGTAACTATCATAAGAGTTTGATTCTTCTTCTTCTTCTTCTTCTTCTTCTTCTTCTTCTTCTTCTTCTTCTTCTTCTTCTTCTTCTTCTTCTTCTTCTTCTTCTTCTTCTTCTTCTTCTTCTTCTTCTACTACTACTTCTTCTTCTTCTTCTTCTTCTTCTTCTTCTTCTTCTTCTTCTTCTTCTTCTTCTTCTTCTTCTATATGGCTCTACGTCCGCACTGGGACTTGGCCTGCCTCGCTTCAACTTAGTATTCTTTAAGCACTTCCACAGTTATTAATTGAAGGGCTTTCTTTGCCTGGCCATTGCATGAATTTGTACATTGTGTGGCAAGTACCATGATACTCTATGCCCAGGGAGTCGAGAAAATTTTCCCGACCGGAGCGGGAATCGAACTCGCCGTCTCCGAATTGGCGATCCATAGCCTTAACCACTAGGCTAACTGGAGACCCAGAGTTTGATTACAATAATTGATTTCTCAACTCTTAGAAGACACTTTCACATCTCTCCAGAAGTTTCTTCAGAGATTTTCCAGAAGGATTCAGTGATGCCTCCAGGAGATCCACCTAGTGTTCCTCCAGAAAATTCTTCAGGGAGGCCTCCAAATTTTTTATTTTCAGTGGATCTCTCAGGAGGATCTCAAAAGGAGTACCTTCAAAAATTCTTTCAAGAGAACTCAGCGATGCCTCCTAGAGATATATCAGATATTCATCCAGAAGATCCTTCAGGGATTCTTATAGGAGGACCTTCAGAGATTAGTCTGAGAGTTCCTCCATTGAATAAAAATCAACAGTCATCCAGTCGAATCAAAACAACATGGTGGAAACACACACGTCCTTCAGAAGTACCTTCCTATATGAGTTTCTTTAGGAACTAGTCCAGGAGTTTCCTCAGAGATTGTCCCAGGAGATCCTTCAGAAATTCCTGGGATTTGTCCAAGAATCCCTCCTGAAATTCCTTTGGGGATTCATCTTGGAATTACTTTGGGATGCCTCACGATTTTTTTCAGATATTCTTTCAAAGATTGTACCAGAAGTTCCTTTGGTGATCTCTCCAGGAGTTCACTGAGAGATCTCCCTAATAGCTCCAGGAAAATTCAGGAATGCCTCCAGGTGTTCATTAGGAATCCCTTCAGAAGTTCCCTAAGCTATTTCAACGAGAGTTCATTCAGGTATCCTTCCAGAAGTCCCTTTAGAGACTCTTTCAGGAGAATTCATAAATGCCACCTGGAGATCCATCAAGAATCCCTTGAGAAGTTTCTTCCGGAATTCCTGCAGGAGGTCTTTAGAAATTAGTCTAGGAGTTCCTGCAGGGATTCCTTCTGAATTTCCTTTAGAAATTCCTACAGGATTTCTTTCCAGGAGTTCCATCGAGTTTCTCCAGAGATTCCTCCTGAATTTCTTCAGGGATTCCTACACAAGTTCCTTTAGAAATCTCTACAGAAGTTCCTTCAGAGATTCTTATACGAAGTTCCAAGGATACCTCCAGGAGAATTCAGGGATTACTCAAGAAGTTTATTCAGGGATTCCCATATAAGAGTTCCTTCCGAGATTCCTGCAGGATATCCTTAAGGGATTGCTCGAAAAGTTGCTTTAGGAATTCTTCCAGAAGTTCTTCCAGGGATCACTCCTGGGGTTCTTTCAGATTGTAGATTGAGATTTTTCCAGGAAGACTCACGGATGCTTCCAGGAGTTACATCAGAGATTTCTACAGGAGCTCATTCAGGAATTCCTACAGGGGTTCCTTCAGACAATCTTGTAGGAGTTTCTTCAATAATTCCCTCAGAATTCCCAACTAACAATCGCAAGCCGCAAACGAGCATGTATGCTGAATTGCTGCCTTATAAGAGTAATGAAAGCTGAACCAAAATTATGCTTTACACATTACTGTACAAATGCTTTTTCCATTGAAAATGGAATGTTGAAGCTTTCGCATTAACAATGATAGTTTAAAACACTTTGCGAGCGTTTAATAAAACTTATGTTCGACTTGCAGTAATTCCTTTACAAAATAGTTTAACAAGGCCTTTTTCGGCTTTTTGTTAAGTTTATGTACAAATTGGCACATTTATCTGTATGATGCGTTTTTCACAAGTCGAAAAAGCGCTTTCGTTTTATTTTATTTCGACTCAGAGTTACAGGATGAAAAATACGTGTTTTTCACTGAACAGCAGCTGAATTAATATGTTGTTCAGTTAATAACCAGCACAGAACATTATGTGCTAATAAACCACTGCTGAATAGGTGTGAAGTATGATTATTATTAAACCACGGGAAGTTAATGTCTCGATTCGAGCGCTTCAATTCATCATCTCTAGGATGGCGCTGAAAGGAAGGCATGCGGCTAGCAATCGACGGGTCTCGAGTTCGAATCTTGATTTAGGTAAATTTATGTGTAGTGATTATTTCACAATGATTGTTCCCTGCATGAGTGCCAATCATCCTTCGAGGATTCCTCCTGGCTTTTGCCAGGAATTCTTTCAGGGCTTCCTCTTGGATTTCCTCTGGAGATTCTTCCTAGATTTTCTTTCGGGGTTTCCTTTGAGACTTCCCTTGAGGATTCCTTCTGAAATTATTTCAGGGATTCCTTCTAATATTCCGTCGATTTTTTTGTGATTCCTCTTAGAATTCCTTCCGAGATTCCACTTCGATTCCTCATGGAATTCCTCCAGGGATTTCTCCTGCACTTCGTTTAGGGATTCCTCTTTATTCTGGAATGTCTCCTGGAATTTTTTTGGGTATTCCTCCTGTAAATCCTTAGGGTACTCCTCCTAGACATCCTTTATGGATTTCTCCTGAAATTCATTCGAGACTTTCTTCTCAAGACTTCTTCTTCTTTTGAGATATTCTAATGTGGATTCCTCCTGAAATTTCTACGGGAATTACTCTTCGAATTTCTTCGGAGATTCCTCCTGGAATGCTTTTGGGTTTTCCTCTTGGAATTCCTGCGGGAACTCCTCCTAGAATTATTTCAGGGGTTTTTCATGGAATTCCTACGAGGATTCCTCCTGGATATTTTTCGATGGTTCCTCCTAGGAATACTTTGAGCATGTTTTCTCGAATTTCTTTAGAAGTTTCCGCTTGAATTCCGTCGAGGATTCCTCCAGGAATTCCTTTGCTGTAATTCCCTTGGGATTCTTGCTTGAATTAATTTGAGGAATCCTCCTGGAATTTGTTTCAAAGATTCGCCCTGGATTTCCTTCTGAAATTCTTCGAAACTCGAAAGCTTCAATTAGGGATTTCTTCAAAATTATCTGCAGGGATCTCTAAAAGAGATTCTTGAACCACCACAGATTGCTGCGGACGTTTCTTCAGGGTTCAGCAGTTCCTGCAGTTTCAGAATTTTCTTCATGGATTCCTTCAGGAGTTTCTTTCAGGCTCCTCCTAGGATTACTTCTGGGATTCCTCCCTGAAATCATTCGGGGATTCCTTCGTGTAAATAGTGTGACCTTATTATCAAGTTTGATATCTTCTGAAGTTTCTGAGAGAACAAAACAAAAAACTGTAGCAAAATCTATGTTTTATTGCCATTCATATGCAATGGAGTAATGCAACATGCATTACACTAAGGATATGGATAATTTCTGAATATTCCTTCCCAATTATAAACATTTTTTATCCCTTATCTCGAAACAGCCGCGAGTACTTCGGCTCCCACAAACTGATATAGTATTAAGACAGTAAAAAAAAATGAAAAATGTAAACAACGTAAAACATAAAAATGTATAAATCATTTCGGCTCTGTTATGCTCATCTCATCTCAACAAACATTTTAGCCGTACAGGAGTACAAGAGAACAAACCACTATTAGGCAAACTTTAGTTTAGGAAACTGTTATTCAACTAGTTCTGTTTCTTGGGATGTGGAGGAAGGCTCGGGGCCGAATAAGTAAAGCTTGAGTCATTTAATATCTGTACGCACTGTTCAATTTACAGCAGCGCCCCAGGTGGCCGGATCCAAAAAAGCAGGAATAAATAGCTGACACATAATTGGAGCTTAGCTTACCAAAGTCAGGTATCATACCAAGGCAATGTATTGGTTGGTTACCCAAGGAACAATTCAAAATCAAAAATAAGCATGCATGTCGAACATTTGCTGGTTTATAGCATTCGCAGCTGAACAAAACCAAATGCTGAATAATAAGCTGAAATGATGCTGTTTACATTGTAAATAAGCCAAAATGCAACATTTGGCACGTATGTGAACAGCAATTTAAATATAAGCTTAACAAACGTCAGCAGTTTTTGATTGTTCGACTTACCCTTACTAGCTTTAATATAAGCTGAAGATGAACTTTTTCTACGCGTTAAAAAGCTTATGTTCCACAGTTTTCGAAAGCTGATTAGACCACGATAAGTTGAACAAATGCTTTTGAATCTTAATACTTCAGCTATTATGTGAACGTTCAATAATGGTTTATCAATAAGCTGTATTAACGGATTTTTGATTTATTTGTTCGATTATCACTTTTTCGATTGAACAACAGATCAAAGTGATTATAATAGAGCAGTACTGGAACGTTCCTCATTTATTAAATACATATATGTATATTGATGTTTCTTGCACACCAATGCGAAAAATTCGAAACATTTGAAAATTTTCGTAGCAACTTCAAAGTTGTAGTCATTTTCACAACTTTTTTTAACACCTATGTGCCTGAGCCTCATTTTGCACCCAATTTCAAAACTTCAAAAATCTGATTCTCAGCCGTTTCTCAACGAAAGTTAATGAAATTTTGACAATTGATCACAAAATCCTTCTAGTTTATGTAACCGGGATCATTGTTCCAAATTTTTCCGTTGTTCCGGATTTATGGCCGGGGGTACTGGGGTAACTTCCTTATCAGATAGAAGTGCAACCTATAATTTGCCTTCGAAAACTAGCTTGTGGCATATCAAACTTCATGATTTTGCAAAACAAGAGTATTGGACCATATTTCTAGATATTTCGGATACACTGGCCACTTCTCCGGGTATTCTGGACCCAGGTGCCCCCAGGAAAGTGGCCCCTTTCTGACCGGTTCTAAAACCTAGCTTGCGAAATATTAAATTTTATGATTTTTCAAAACAAGAGCTTTGGACCATGTTCCCAGAAATTTCGGATACAGTGACCACTTCTCCGGATGTTCCGGAAACCTGGAGCCCCAGGGAAGTGACCACCATCGGTTCTGATACCTAGCTTGAGACATAATGATTTTGCAAAACAAGAGTATTGGACCATGTTTCAAAGATTTCGGGTACACCAAAATCATGACGTTTGATATGTCGCAAGCTAGGTTTCAGAACCGGTCAGAAAGTGGTCACTTTCCTAGGGGCACCTGGGTCCGGAACATTCGGAGAAGTGGCCAGTGTATCTGAAATCTCTAGAAACATGGTCCAGTACTATTGTTTTGCAAAATCATGAAGTTTGATATGCCGCAAGCTAGTTTTCGAAGGCAAATTATAAGTTGCACCTCTATCTGATAAGGAGGTTACCCCAGTACCCCCGGCCATAAATCCGGAACAACGGAAAAATCCGGAGCCATGATCCCGGTTACATAAACTAGAAGGATTTTTTGATCAACTCTCAAAATTTCATTTTGTTTCGTTGCGAAACGGCTGAGAATCAGATTTTTGAAGTTTTGATATTGGGTGCAAAATGAGGCTCAGGCACATTCCGACTAGAAGATTCTAACAAAAATATATCATAATCATAACAAACCATGATATGTATAAATAACTCATTGTGATATAATCATGTTTAACATCACTGGCGTTTAAAAATATTATAACTCAATTGTATAATATTATGTTATAAATGTTGTTCAATAACTACTTGTGGAATAATTTAGCTCTGATTCTTTGACATTCAGAACATCATTTTACACAATTGTATCAAAATATGATAGAAACTAGTTATCTTGAAGCTGAAATTTATATCATATTGTGTAATGATTTTGTTCTGATTATAACAAAATAGGTTATTATTTTGATTAGACCGGTGTGCTTTTTATTACAGTTTTAGTTATTTTAACATCATCCTAGTTGATAACAAAAGTTATAGAAAATTTTCATATCATCATGACACAATGTGTTATAAACTTGATATATTTCCCTAGTCGGGATAGTAGGTGTTAATAAATATTTACAACCATTCATAAATCCGAATATTGATTTTCCACAGCTTCGTGAAGATGTTTCACTCTCAGCGAGTAACTTGCCAATTCCAGGATGGCGTAGTCGGCAAGGCATGCGACGGGTGATTGGGAGATCATGAGTTTAAATCCCAAGTTGCATTTAGATGCGACAAATAAACATGATTGGACTATAATTGCACCTCGCACTTCAATTTGTTTTTGTTTTCGCAGCAGGTTATAACAGCTGAATACAAGTTTAATATGAGGCTGATTTAACACAGATTACTGCCTACTGTGAAGCCTGTATCGCGCTTGCAGAAAAGATTGCTGAATAACTTCTCCACTTTTGTTTGAACAACGCCTGATTACAAGCTGTGATGAAATAATGTTAAACTGTTATTCAATTAGTTTGTTAGAGTGATTGTTTCTTGGGTATCCAGGTATTGAAAATAACTTATTTTTGTAATTTGTATGTATTGATAAAATACCCTCAACGAGTTATTGGTTGGTGTTGAGGACTGCTTAAGGTAGTGTTCAATTTTGGAAAAATTGCTATTTGTATGGAAAAATCGTCGATTATTATTTAGTTATTGCCATACCTGATGTCATTATTCACGCGTTATGCACAGAATACACATCAGTTATTATTTTAGGTATTTTACCTCTTATGCAGGGATCCTTAATACCTCATTCAAGATGTGAGTATTCGGTTTTCCATACCTGAGTTAGGTATTTTTTTCTGCTCGAGCAACCTTTGCAACTGTCATAAAAGTCAAATAATGGCAACACTAATTGCAATTTAATCACTTCTCTTAAAACTCCATAGCCGAATGTCCCAACTTTTACTAGCAAACAATCAACAATGCTCATTTGAAAACAAAACAGTTGATCGCATTAACTTTTGCAATCGATGGCATTAAAACACAAAAACAACGAGCTGGCTGCATTGCTCGTGCACTGATTCAATCCATTACTGTTACACCAGTCGCATCAAATCATCGCGCCCAAAATCACCCCGCTAATGAATGCACAATGCAAAAATTTTGCCGGGCGCACACATCGGAGCCATGGCACCTTGATAATCCTCCCTGTATGGTCCGGATCGGATCCGTCATTAATGCCTTACCAATTCCCATATTGAACGAGCCGCCTCCCGCCGCCGATGGATTGCCAAAGCGCGTCACTGAAACTGAATTGCAAGCAAAAAATGCATTCAGAAAAGTTTTCTTTCTATTTCGCATCTCGCTGATTGCGTCGCATCGTGGCACGGCCATGCATGGCATGGGAAGTGAGCTAATTTGTGGAATCCTGCTCTGGTGACAAAAACTGCACCATCGAGAACTCCACCATCCACTCATGTCATAGAGTTGCACCCGGTTCGATTGGGGCTGAAAAAAGTGCGCGCCTGGCGCGGCGGCAAACAATGCAACCGATAAACGGATCAAATTTGGCTGTGCAATAGCAATACAGGGGGCTTTGTGTTGCTCATCATATGGCGGGTTCCGTTGCATAAATTTGTACCATCGCATGCGTTGGGAGTATGAAGAACAATAGAATGTGAATGTGTGATCCAGCGATTGTCTGTCGTGCAAATTTTCTGGATTGCTGATGTAGTTTTATCGTTTAATTACTGCTGTTTTTTGTGCAGTATTGTTTACGGAAATTAGCTATTCTTACTGGGATGATATGCATTTCGAAAACAGTTTTTTTTTTTGTTTTGGGTATTTATCCTAGAATACAGTAAATACAGGCAACTACAATGATAGACATTTGTTTAGACGAGGCCCAAAAAAATCAAAAAGTGTCAGGACACTCATTCAAAAGATTTTACCTATGATAAAACTTTTTAATTGCAATGATAGTATATTTAGTACTGTTTTATGAAAAGGTGATATATCACACTTATATATACACTGTAAAAAACGAGGGTAAAAACCTTTCAAATATCATTTTTGCCTAGACATCCGTTTAACCGAGGTAAATGAAAATTTTGTTTTCAATAGAATTATTGCAATTTCGTGAGTATATTTTGAACATATACGCGAAAGCTTTTTTTATGACGTGTTAGCAAGTTAATTGACATAAAAAAAAATTTAATTTGTGAAATTCAGAGAAATATTTCAAAACTTTGTTCCGATAAGAAGAAAAGATGATAAATTAATTTATTTAAGAAAAGTACGTTCTGTAAACACTAAACATAATCTCCCCAAGTAACAATGAATGCTTAACAGTGAGAGTATCAGCTGAACAATAGCTGGTTAATGGTTTCAATGATTGATTGATTGATTTGTCTTTTTTAAAGAGACTTTCAGCCCTTGGCTGGTTCGTCTCTTGGTGTCAATGACTGAACACAATGACAGCTGAATATTGGTATAAAGAATGATTTGTTCAACCTCTTTAATCAGCAGTACATATATGGCTGAATATCAAGTTGAATAGAATATTATTCATCTGGGTAACCAGCTTTAAAACATACACCAACATTCAGAATTAATCATCTGTTGTTCAACCTGTAATCAAATATTTTTCAACAGCTGACCCAATGCTCTTGTTTTCGAGTACCTCTATACAATTGTGTTTGGTTAGGTGCTAAGGTGAGTGCCTATAAATCAGGAGGTCCGAGTTCAATTCCAAGTTTTCTCTTCTGGAAATAGACAAAGCTAATGGTAAAAAAAAAACTCAAGAAAAAGTTTTTATTTTATTTGTAAATAATTAATAAATTTAATTGATAACTGATTAAGCGCATACTAAGCCTTTAATCAGCCTCCCAATGAACCTTAAATCAGCTAAAGGTTGAATAAACCACCAAAAATAGATGTTTAGGAGCCGAATAAAGGATTGTAGGGGTAGGCGGGGCAATATGGACACCCGGGGCAGAATGGACACCCTCAATATTTTGAAATATGCGAACTCTTTTGAACTTTTAATGAATGGAGAATAAATAAAATCTAATCTAAAGAATATCTAAAATGTAGTTTCATTAAAGAAACATTCGAAATTAAAATTATACTTCATTTTCCACGAAAAAGTTGCGTCCTTCGTTTTTTGTGCATGGAAATTATAATTTTCACACCATCTGAAATAAGATTTAGTGAGTGATTTATTGCAGGTCGATTAAAACCTGATATTTCTGGAACACATGCAAGTAGTTTTGCTGTATCTACATGCTTGACATATTTATATTTTCTTCTTTTTTATATCAAAAATCTAGTTTGAAAATATCTTCTACCACCGGGGCATAATGGACACTCTCCTTTTTGAGAGAAGCGGCAAGGGAAATATATAACCTAAATCACAAACCAACCAAATTCTTCGATTTTAGTATATTTTCGGTTAAAAGTTCACTATAGTAGACATAGGGTGAAACAAATTGGTCAAAAAACGACAACAGTGGAAAATAGTTGTTCTAGGCACAGCTGTACATGCCGACAAAAACAAATCTTCATCCAGAACAGCCTGAATTGAAATTAACTGAACAAAAATGAACTACTTCGGCGTATTACACTAGTTTACAAAATAAAACGAAAGTCATGAACTTCTGTTAACGACCAAAATTTTTGAAGTGTAATTTAGCGCTGATTTTGAAACCGACCTTCAAAAAATTTTAAGTAGAACAGTTTTTGAGTTTTAGCTCAATATTGAGTTTTACAACTTTTCAAAATATGAAATTCATTAAAATTCAAATATATTGCGTTTTGTTCAACCAATTTTAAATCTTTTTCCATAAATTTAAAGCTAAATGCAATACCATTCGATCATCTGAATACAGGTTTTGCGTCAGATTGATGATTTCAATTTCAAGATATTGGCGAGTTTTAGGGACAATCTCCTTAAATTTTAGCAAAATTCCCAAAAGTTTTTGAAGAAATGTATTTTTTTTTTTTCAATAAGAAAAACCCTATTTAAATATTCTTTCTCGACGTTTATTTGACAAATCATGTGTAGGCGAGTTACAATAAAAATTTCAGCTCAATCGGAGCATTGATCACGGAGAATGAGATGTTCAAGTGAGCGACTTTGCTTAAAAATAGAACAAAAATCGATTTCAAATCATCACCCTTGTATGGAAAGTCGAAAAAATTTCCGCTCTACTGTAATTTTTTTCTTTTGCGTTTTCGAACTCAGGGCTTGATTATACACCAAAAATGATCATCAGCTTACCGAGTTCAAAAATGCTGTAAACTAGTGTTATGCATCCATAACAGTTGCTTTGTAATGAAATAACTTTATAGGTGTAAATAATGTACGAAATTCGTAAAAGTATCATGGTGTCCATATTGCCCCATGGAGGTGTCAATTCTGCCCCGTATGCTTGAAGACGGTCATGAAAAATAAACATTTTTCGAAACATTTTTTGAAGTGGATAAATCATATTTTTTCGCGAACACTCTTATGCAATAGCTGCTAAATAGACTTTAAAAGGATACATGTATAAAAAAAACTAAACTTTTTTGACATCTTGCCAGGTAAAGTTGGCAAAAACCTTAGGGTGTCCATACTGCCCCGCCTCCCCCTACATTTTGGACTCAGCTTTTGTTCAAAGGAAGGCTGATTTAAAATAGTTGGGGAAATGTTTGTACAGCATCAAATTGTTACCAGGGTCTGATCGCAAATCTCTTATCTGTCATCTCTCACCTCTTATCACTCATCTCTCATTATCTTCATCATCATCATCACCATCGTTCATCTCTTATATCTCATTATCATCATAATCATCTCTCATCGCCATCATCATCATCTCTTTTTATCATATATTATCTTTTATCTCTTATTCCATCTCTAACCATCATTACCATCATCTCTCATCTTTCATCTCTTATCCCTTATTATCATCATCATCTCTAATCTCTCATCATCATCATCATCATCATCATCATCACCATATCTCATCTCTCATCATCTTCATTTCTCATCTCTTATCCCAAATCTGCTATCTCTTATCTATTATCTATGATCTCTCATCTCTTATCACCCATCTCTCTTCTCGCAACTCTTATCTCCAATCGCTTATCTCTCTTCTCTCACCTTTCATCTGTGACCTCTTGTTTCTCTTCATCATCTTCGTCATCATCTCTCGTTTGCCATTTCTCATTTTCATCCTCTCTCATGTCTCACCTCATCTCTTATCTCTCATCTGTCATCTCTCATCTATCTATAATCTCTCATCTCTAATAGCTTATCTCTCATCTCTCATATCTTACCTTTCATCTCTCACCTCTCGTCTCTCATCTATCATCTATCTTCTCTCATCTCTTGCCGCTTATGTCTTATCTCTTTTCTCTTATTTATCATAGCTCAACTCTCACCTCTCATATTTTATCTCTCATCGGTTATCTCTCATCTCTTCGCCATTCACTTAACCTCTCAGGGGAATATATCTTTATGCTTTAATACTCTCTCAGAAGACCATTTGCCGTTTGCTTACCCTCTCGGAAACGGCTTTCCTGGGAAGCTGACTGACTACCATTTTAAATGGTACTGTAACAGTGCCACTAGTGAGCTGTTCCCCTAGTCAACGAGGCGACCAGCTGAGGAATCTCCGTCGGTCTGTTGACGGTAGGAATCAACGGTGACTTCCTTGCCACCGGCAAAGACATCATCCCATCGAAGGGTTTCCGCTGATCGATGAGTCGGTCGATCCCAGCAAACTTTTCTACTAGTCAACGAGACGACCAGTCTAAGGATCCCTACCGGAAAAAGAGGATCAGTATCAACGATTACATCCTCGAGTCGATCGACCACAGCGAAGAGTCCTGCTGGTCATTGAGGTGACCAGCCGAGGAATCCTGCCGGATATAGTACGACCAACATCAAGAAAATACGAGTTTCTACCGGTCAGCTAGCCTTGCGATCGGTAACTCCGAAGTCATTATTTGTTGGTCAACAAGGAGACTTGCCGGGGCCCGTAGCGTAAGGTACACCGGGGCAAGTTGAAACGGGTGGGGCAAGATGAAACACGAAGTTAGATTTCAATACAATTTCTAAATTTTTCTTTCGCTAAAAGATTGTTTGAATCAAAAACTATGTGTTATGGCATTCAAGCTGTTTACCACCATTGGATAACATCATGCTAACCCGCTGTTTCATCTTGCCCCACCTGTTTCAACTTGCCCCGGTGTACCTTAGTGGCTACACGTTCACTTCATAAGTGTATGGGTGTCATGGGTTCGATCCCAGCCACTTGTAATTTTTCGTCAGTTGCTCTTCCTCCCGAGAGCAGCTGACACCTGACCCTCTTTTGAGCATATGCTCTAACGGAAACTTGGATATCGGCTAACGGCAACTGTGGAGCCTCGTAGCCGTGCGGTTAGGGTAACCAAGCTTATAATCGCACCATGCTATGAGGTGAGGGTTCGATTCCCGCTTCGGGCGTTGAAACTTTTCGTGAGAATAGTTTCTTCCCCGTTTCCACTGGTGCATGCTCCGTTGTCCGTTGTCTAATGTTAAGTTTAAAACAGTCTGTACAGCCAAAAGCTGAAGACGTTGTCCGTGTCATTTTTTTTTTTTTATAATAGACCCCCCATCGGACTGAAGAAGGAACAACACATCAACATCCTCGTGCTCATCATTCTACCCATGGACAGGGTAGAAAAGTAACAGCTGCACAACGGCAACCAGTTCGATATAGTAGAATTAGAATAGAATACATTTAGGCGCTGTACAAAGTGTAAGTTCAGCAGCCAATTGGAATCGCTCACGCAGTGCCCTAGTGGGCAAAAGAGCTTTAAATTAGGTTAAGTGGTTGAAGAATTTGAGACTAGCTAAGAAATTCAGCTAGTCATCGAGACGACCGGTATCGAACGAAGCCTTCTGCTAATCAATGAGGTATCAGTAGAAGCGGAACCGCCCCTGCTAGTCACCGAGACATCAAGGAGAAGATCTCCCGCCGAATAGTGAGGCGTTCGGCCATAACAAATCGTTCTCCTGGTCAACAAGGCGATCAATCGAGAATTTGTCCCGGTCAAAGTAGATCGGCACCGTCGATGAATTCTTGCGTGAACACCGCGAAAAGAGGACTCGTCAACCTACTACCAACCCTCAAAGTGAACTGTATCCGTAGCGGGTGAATCATTCGAAATGAGACACCACACATCGGATTATGAGGAACCCGTCATGCATGAGACACAGCAGCTCGTCCATCTCCGTGAACAGCCCGAGCAGAGGAGAATAGCAAGTTAATAACTACGAAATCGCTTAACCTGTTTTTATATCTTGTTTTGTTATTATTAAATTATCAAGGCATAGCTTTTCCATGACAAATTTTGTTGGACAATCTCATATTGTTATAATCAAGCTATTGATATACATTAACTAAATTACATTAAAATAACTTGTTTTGTTGAAGTACAAGTTTAGTTATTGTTGTACTATTGATCAAATTATCAGCAAAAGCAAAACAGTAACAAATTTTGAAATCACAGCAACAATTCGACAATTATGACTTGCCCTTTTGTGCTATTCCATTTTTTTTGTATTCAGTTAAGAAGGAAATTTCTAAACGACTCCTTTTAAGAATTCCTTAAATAATTTTAGGATAAGCACTTGAAAGTTCTGGAGGAACCTTACGATAAATCCCTGGAGAAGTCTTCAAGAAAACTACTGGCGCAATTTTCTCAGAAATTCCGAATGTAATTCTTCTGAGCAATTATTAGAATTCTTGGCAGAATTTTTTGAAAAACTCCTGGAGAATCCTTCGGAAAAACTTCTGGTGAAATCCTCAAAGAAATTTTCAAAGAAATCTTAAGATGAAGTTCAGAACTAATGATCACAGGAAATTCTGGAGAAACCCTTGAAGGGATTCTATGCAGGATTCTGGAGGAGTCTTTGAAAACCCATGAAAGATTCCGTCAAAGAACTCTCGGCGAAATTTCTGGAAGATTTTTGGAGTCATTTATGGAAAAGTTCATGACCAAATCTGTCGACAAATTTCTGGAAGAATTTTAGAGTTTTAGAAAAAAAAATATTGCAAAAATTTCTGGTGAAAGTCCTCTAGGAATCATCAGAGGAAGTTCAAGAGAAATTATAGCATTTTTTTTTGGAGGAATCCTTGTAGAATCCAGGAGGAATATTCGACATAATTCTTGAATCCAGGGAAAAATTGGAGGAATTAAAACAATCTTCCCAATATACCAAAAATTTCTGCAGAACTGTTGAGCATTCTAAAAAAAATCAGTTTCTATGCTGAAAAAAAAAACAAAACAAAAGTCACAAATTATCGACGATCAAACTTTTTCAAGTTCACGTGCTGATTTCAAAACCGTGCTCCGAAAACAATTTAAGTACAACAGTTTATAAATTACAGGTGGAAATCGAAGCTCGTCGTATTTGATAATATAGAAATTACTAAAGTTCGATTATCATGCGACTTCAAATCTCTTAGAATGAATTATAAGCTGAATACAGTATTTTTTGATCATTTGACAATATTTTACGTCAGAGTGATGAACCTCATGTTATTTTTGTGAGACAAAGCGAATAATTTTATATAATAAGTATTATAACTTATTTAGTAACGAGTTTGATATCATAGCAAATTCTGCTCTCCGATTATTATCAATAACATATTAATATCAAAATTTGTTATCGAAATATTTTCCGCATTCACTGTTATTAGGTTGTTATTGAAACTAACAAAACAAGTTATTGAAATGGTTTTCCAGGAATATTTTTTTGTTATGGAATTTGTTATTTTGCCGCTTATGACAGACAAGTTTATAACACAATATGTTATGGTAATAACTTAAAGATAATCGATTTCATTATTCAGTTATTTTGCCAAAATAACATAGTTTCTTATGCTGTTGTTATTCCCTTCTGCTCGGGAGGTCACGCGGAAGATCCGGCACATCATCGGAAACCTGATGTTAGCAAACCACGACCCGTCGAAGATGAGATCATCGCTCCTGCGGGTGTACGAGAAGAAATTAGGCACGTCAATACTGTCAAGAGTACACCAAAGCTTCACCAAGAGATCTTGGACCACATCCCAGCATCCGTGTTCAAGGAGCAGGATGAGCTGCAGATGGACTTCGACCTGCTAAACATCGAAGCACTGCTAAGGATACAACAGCTATCCACTAGCTTGGATGGTAAGCACCAACTCAGCGAGAATGAGTGCCTTGCAATCGGTCCAGTGTGGTGCCAGCAAATCACACTGTGACACGTACCCAGTCACCAGCCAAGCCGCAGCCGAGAGAGTGCAGAGTTTTTGGATGCCTCCATAGTCGGCGTCAGATGAAATCCATCCCGAAGAAAATCTCCGATTCATCCAGTTTAGAGCCACCGGCGATGTACGGTCCCCCCTGCTCGAAGTCATCCCTAACAGGCGTACCGCGAAGGTAAGGAAGAGAGAGAATGAGTTTTTAGTGGGCCGATCCCCACATCACCAGAGGAACCACCTCTTGGGTATCTGTTGCAGATTTTCTCATTCTATAAAAAAAAGAGCCATCGGCGATCTCCAAGACATCTATTGATGAACCGATCACTATCCAGGAGAAGCACGATAGCCCACCCTCGGTGCCGGGGCCCGTGGCGTAGTGGCTACACGTTTGCTTCATAAGCAGATGGTCATGGGTTCGAGCCCAGCCCCGGCACTTTCGTCAGTTGCTCTTTCCCCCTGAGAGCAGCTGACACTGACCCTCTTCTGAGCCCATAGCTCAAATGAACCCGGATACTTGGACATCGGCGAACGGCAACCCATAATGGACCCCCAATCGGACTGGAAACAGGAACAACCAACAGCCACACATCAACATCCTCGAGCCCATCATTCTACCATTATAGGGCAGAAAGTGAAAGTAGCGCAACGGCCACCAGTTCGATGTAGTACAATTAGAAATAGAATACATTTAGGCGCTGTACAAAGTGTATGTACAGCTTCCAATTGGAATCGCTCACGCAGTGCCCTAATGGACAATAGAGCTGTAAATTAGGTTAAATGATTGAAGAATAAAAAAAGCCCACCCTGTGCGAATGAGGAACGGTACTCAACGATATGGGGCTGTCCATAAACCACGTGGTCATTTTTTTTGGACTTCTCAACCCCCCCCCCCCCCCCCGCGTGGTCATTAGTACATACAAATTTTTTTTTTTCTTCCATACAAAATGGTCATTGGCCGAAGCCCCCCCCCCCTCATGACCACGTGGTTTATGGACAGCCCCTATCTGGCCAATCATACAATAAAGATGGGCTATCCGTGGAATGGAAGCGGACTTTCCACCAAGAAGAGTTTACACCGAAGAAGCTATTCAGCCGGTCCTGGTGTGCAGTTATCGAGTGGTACTGCGATACCCGTCCAGGTAATCCAACCAACCAGCGAGGATTGGCGACCTTCAGGAAGAACGCGGATTTGCCACCAATCAGAGTGTTTTCACAAGGATCTCTCGGACGTGTCCAGAGTAGAACCGTCGAATCACGGAGTACGATCAAACAGCGAGCCAGTCAGTATCCGGAACCATAGCCTGACGGAGTCTGCTCGGAAGAAGCACTTCGGCTCACTAAGTTACGCCGGGAAATCCGATGCGCCAGCAGCCCCTGGTCTCCTACAAATTGTGGATCATCGACATCGCTCGGAAGAAGCACTGTAATCAGCGAAGAGTTGAATCACATCCAATCGTTCATTCTATGGCATCCATCGGCCATACAGAATCTTCTCGGAAGGAGTATACAAGTCGACTATTTTCAAGCAGCTACTTCATGTGGAGACATGCACCACGACTGTTACAGTGGCAGCCGAGCAGTACCCAGAGCCTGTTCAGGAGGAGCTCTCTGGCCCGTCCAGTTGTTGAACAGCTTTTTCACACTGCAACATTCGTAGAAATATTCGCCTTTACCCCGAGAATGCAGACCAGATCGTCCGGAATGGAGCTGAAGAACTGACTGATGTATCATGGAGTCCACGACAAACACGAGAGAGGCAG
This sequence comes from Aedes albopictus, assembly GCF_035046485.1. Classification (NCBI taxonomy): domain Eukaryota; kingdom Metazoa; phylum Arthropoda; class Insecta; order Diptera; family Culicidae; genus Aedes; species Aedes albopictus. The sequence goes on from NC_085138.1 coordinate 343,847,117, forward strand.
AGACAAACACGAGCGGAACCAAAGTCCACTTACAAGGAGCATACCAAGCCGTGCAGTGATGATCTGTTAGATTCCATTGCAGAAACCTCCAGTCATGTGAACAACCGCGTCTACTGTCACACGGGGAGCTCTCACTTGTGACGGTCCTCGACCCTGTTCAAGTGTCCAAGTGGAGTCCGTTCAAGTGGAGCCCCCCAAATTTTAACATCAATCTGAGCCATTTAAACTACAATGCTCTGCGGAGACGGATTTGGAATTCCAAGGAATACAGGAATGCGGCTAATTAAAAACAAATAGGAAACGGAAACGCATTGGATGAGAATGCGAGAAGCGATGGACACACAGGATGCCCGTCATGCATCATCATCATATGAGGTCAACAGCGTTCAACGATCATGAAGGGACGCATTGGGCGTCTACTCATCCGAACCTATCGAGTTTTGGCCTACGCATTTTAGATGGACCCACATGCAGGACATCAAGTCATCCCCGAGGAACTCGGGATTTGGCCAACATGTAGTCCCAACGACAGGGCGTCCAACCCATCACCGTCAATCTCGGGCACCAGGGTGTCTGACGGAAGGATGCAAGGGCATCCAGATTATCAAACCCCGAAGGATTTTGGGCACCAGGTATGCCCATGAAAGGACGCATATGGCGTCCAACGGATACCGAAACTAGAGACAAGACTGTCATGAAAGGACACACCGCTCATCCACACGGTGTCAAAATTTTGATTATTATCGAACTTTCATGTACCTCGGATTTTTCTTCATAGAATGTTAGAATTTCGGCTAAAATTTAAAAATGCAAAATTTGAAAATATTCTATCGGGGAAAATTTGAGTTAGCTGAGTTTTTAGCTATTTTCCATACTAAAAATCAATAATTACTATTTTAGCCCAAAAAACGTCCCATACAAAATGTATGGAAAAATTTTTGCCGATGAAATATTTTCTAGTTTTCCGATTATAAATATATAGCCCAAATACTAATCATTTTCGAAAAAAAATCCGAGGTACATGAATGTTCGATAATAATCGAAATTTTGACACCGTGATCCATCTAATCATATCAAACGGAAGGTTAACTCAAAGGGCTGCCATCCTACTCCAACGGAATGGCGCCCGGCCAGGGCATCCTTTTCTCCACAAACCCACCGGACACCACGGAGTGTCCAAGTAATTTCCATGGTAGGGCGCAAAAGGCGTCTCTAATCCATCCCCAAAGAATTCGGTCTCCAGGGGTGTCCGACGTAAGGATGTCAACGCATACAATACCACAACCTCGAAGAATTTGGGCACTAGGGGTGTCCAATATCCCCATGGGAGGATGCATAGGGCGTCCTACCCGTTCCCACGTATCTAGAGCTGTTCGATGAGGACAATATACAAGAGTATCTTCATCAAAATCCCAAGGTTTTGATCACTAACGGTGACTAAAATGCTGTCACGGTAGGACACACAGGGCATCCAAAATACTACTATATTAGGACGCAGAGGGCGAAGGACATCAGGCACCAGAGATGTCCCTCCTACGCAACTAACATTTTTAAGGCAGATAGACTAAAAAAGGTTATAAGAACCTTCATAAAACCAAAATAAAAGGTATTAGGTTTAATGACGGTTCTAAAAACCTCTACAAGGCTAATTGATCACTAAAATGTTACTTGGATAGGGCAATAGCGCATAGAGCGCACATTTGATTAGTTTCTAAGGGATCTCGGACATTCGGGGTGTCCAACCTTTGCTCAAGAAAGGATGCACAGGGCATCCATCTCGTACCAAAAGATTTGAGCACCAGGGAATGCTCAAGCTCAATCCACTAATGCACAATGTGGATCCGGATGATCACCTTACGAGCACCTTAATCAGGAACGAATGGAGTTCGAGCAAATAGGATCAACCCATGTCCCACAACTCTAGTGGTTTCTACAAGGGTTTCTAACTACTCTTACAACGCTGGATCAGAAAACGAAGTGAAAAAGGTTGATTAGAGTTTTGGGTGTGCACTCCTTTGCTGATGGCTAGATTCTAGAACATTAACTATTAATAGGATATTGAAATGTGGATTCAGAATAAAATTGGTGTCGGAAATAACTTTTATTGACTTCCGCTGCCTTTTTTGTGCATAACGTTTGAAGTAGTGCACTATATAGTAAACCTGATACTATTCGGTTCACTACTTCCGACGTTATGTTATACGCATCCCGAGTAGAAGAAAAAAATCAAAACAATATCAGCATTGGATATTACTCAGTGAAGTACTCAAGACTATAAGTAGCTATTGGTTTGCTTGACATAAGAGATAAAAGATCAAAAATTAGATCAAAAATTGATATGGGGAAGAACATAATAATATCTCATTTAGATATTCCAAAAAAGAAATTCCTTGCAAGTTGTAGTTAGAAAATCCCCATAAGCTAGTAACATTTCATAAAATACAATGTTTCATAGAACAACTTCACGTAGACGGTGTTACTACGGCTATAACCATGAAAACGAATAGATGCAGATTGGATACAAACTGCAAAGATAAACAACATCATCGGTATCTCGCTTCGCAGTAAACGAGACAATGTACCCCATCACTGTAACTAGCGCAAACATGATGGCAGTTCACCTGTCACGTCGCCATCGCCGTGTCATCTTCCACCTCGAATCGACGACGACGACGAGCTACACCTGTCAACGTTGGACTGGGAAGCCTACTACGCCTCGCATCTAGGAAGCAGCCCTAAATAGGCGGGTGAAGTCGTTATCGAGTCTGGGTATCGTAACCAGACCCACCCACCACCAACCTTTCAGATGCAACCCAGAAAGTTTGTCGAACAGCAGAACGTACCTATCGACACGCTTTTATTAACTGGAAAAACAAACAGAGAGGCCGCCGCGTCACACGGTCGCCATGTCGTTATCGAACGACGAGAATAGAGGGTGTTGTGAATGATTCCGCATGTATGTAGTCTTTGAAATAGGCTCTCCGGTGGTTCAGGAGATTCTGGAAACTCTTAATTTCGGAAATCCAATTTACGATGGAACTTGACGTATTTTGAGACAAACTGATGATGTTTGACGAGTTGTGGTGAATGTCTGTCTGTGCGTATGTGTGTATGTCTGTGCGTGATTGATACTCGATATTTAATCAGACAAATATCCAACTGTGTGATTCTATAACAACTAAGCAGGCCATGAACTGTACGGTAACATCACCACATCGAACTTTGACGGGATGTCGAACTTCACAGCCTGCTACGATGCTTTTCTAGGCAGTATGTTACAAGTTAAAACAAACATGTGGCGGTCGGTTGCAAAGGTGTAAGCTGATGGTGGAGCTGGAGGAGCGCCATCGTGTGGGCGATGCGAAAACCTGCCAAGTCCTACAAGCATAAAAATGTTGCTGTGGAGTAGCTACAGATCTCGTCGTCGTCGTCGACGTTGCTGTTTGTGTAGTCAGCGTAGTGTGTACGTATGTAAATGGGTTTGGTTTCGCTTGTTTGACCACGCCTCTCCACCGCCTGCTGTGATGGTGGAGGGAGAAGCCGTTGGCAGGGTTTCACTCGAATGAGGTGGGGGTAGGGATGCCCAACAAAGGCGAAAAGCTCTCTTTTGAAAGCAACTACTGCTGCTGCTGCTGCTAGATGATGATGTTGATGATGATGGTGCTCCCCAGCTCTGACAGTCAGTGGAGGAAATGCTGCTGAAGATTTTGTGTTAGATTGTTACTGCGAGTAGCGAACGAGCGCTCGTAAAAAGGAATAAATTTATTATTATCATGCTCGCTTTTAAAGGATACAGTTTATTTCGGTGCGACCGGTCTCAAGGGTTGGCGAATGGAAAAGTTTTGTGGAACCCCTTTCTTTGTGGAGCCATAGACAAAAAGACCGCTACAAACAAGCAAGTAGATTAAAAAGTTTGATAAAATATGACTTAACTTCATAGAAACACTACTGCCATCTCGTGTCAGAGCGAACGAGTTACTGACGGCCATGATCGATTTGACATTTACTTATCATTAGTATATGTCATACGTGACAAGTCATTTGCTGTTTGACGAATCCTTGTTTACATATGCTTACAAAAAATATAACTGAACAACTGTGAAAAACTTCAACAACAGCTGGTTTTGCAAATAAGGCCAACTGTCGTTTATATACCTCTAGCGCCACTTTCGGCACATTCGTGAAGTTCATATCCCAAACATTCAACCAATTTAAAGCAGTAGAACATCCGTTAATCTGTGCTTAAGCCCCAACCAGGGCACACCATCCAGGAGAAAGGACCGTGCCAAACAGCTTTTTGTTGGTACCCAGGGTGGCCCTTCCCCCCGCTGCTCCTCATTTTGGAACGAGTTATTTGTTTGTTGTTTGTTCTCGTGCTTGTTGTTTGGTGTTATATGTTTATGAGATTTGTCGTTCCATTTTACTGTGATTTTGTGCTACTTGCTCGCTCGCTGGTTGCCGGTGCTGGTTCTATCCTCCTGATGGCCAAATTTAGCACCGGTGCCGGCAGACTGGGACGAACGGACGTAAATTTCGCTGAAATATGTTTGCAATTTGAATGGAAAATTTAAGGCGATTTCTTTTACCACCAAAAGGTGACAGCCGGTTTCTTTCAGTGTTTTATGCCAAGGTGACACGAGGCGTTCTATTGTGGAGAGCTTTGAATGATATTCATTTACGACTGCATATGCTATTCATTTGCAAGTTCCTACAACTTATTATTACTTTTTACATTTTATTCCAGTCATTTTCTTATCCTCTTCCAATCCTACTTCTTTCTAATTGCTGTTCTATTCCTATCCTATTCCTATCCTATTCCTATCCTATTCCTATCCTATTCCTATCCTATTCCTATCCTATTCCTATCCTATTCCTATCCTATTCCTATCCTATTCCTATCCTATTCCTATCCTATTCCTATCCTATTCCTATCCTATTCCTATCCTATTCCTATCCTATTCCTATCCTATTCCTATCCTATTCCTATCCTATTCCTATCCTATTCCTATCCTATTCCTATCCTATTCCTATCCTATTCCTATCCTATTCCTATCCTATTCCTATCCTATTCCTATCCTATTCCTATCCTATTCCTATCCTATTCCTATCCTATTCCTATCCTATTCCTATCCTATTCCTATCCTATTCCTATCCTATTCCTATCCTATTCCTATCCTATTCCTATCCTATTCCTATCCTATTCCTATCCTATTCCTATCCTATTCCTATCCTATTCCTATCCTATTCCTATCCTATTCCTATCCTATTCCTATCCTATTCCTATCCTATTCCTATCCTATTCCTATCCTATTCCTATCCTATTCCTATCCTATTCCTATCCTATTCCTATCCTATTCCTATCCTATTCCTATCCTATTCCTATCCTATTCCTATCCTATTCCTATCCTATTCCTATCCTATTCCTATCCTATTCCTATCCTATTCCTATCCTATTCCTATCATATTCCTATCCTATTCCTATCCTATTCCTATCCTATTCCTATCCTATTCCTATCCTATTCCTATCCTATTCCTATCCTATTCCTATCCTATTCCTATCCTATTCCTATCCTATTCCTATCCTATTCCTATCCTATTCCTATCCTATTCCTATCCTATTCCTATCCTATTCCTATCCTATTCCTATCCTATTCCTATCCTATTCCTATCCTATTCCTATCCTATTCCTATCCTATTCCTATCCTATTCCTATCCTATTCCTATCCTATTCCTATCCTATTCCTATCCTATTCCTATCCTATTCCTATCCTATTCCTATCCTATTCCTATCTTATTCCTATCCTATTCCTATCCTATTCCTATCCTATTCCTATCCTATTCCTATCCTATTCCTATCCTATTCCTATCCTATTCCTATCCTATTCCTATCCTATTCCTATCCTATTCCTATCCTATTCCTATCCTATTCCTATCCTATTCCTATCCTATTCCTATCCTATTCCTATCCTATTCCTATCCTATTCCTATCCTATTCCTATCCTATTCCTATCCTATTCCTATCCTATTCCTATCCTATTCCTATCCTATTCCTATCCTATTCCTATCCTATTCCTATCCTATTCCTATCCTATTCCTATCCTATTCCTATCCTATTCCTATCCTATTCCTATCCTATTCCTATCCTATTCCTATCCTATTCCTATCCTATTCCTATCCTATTCCTATCCCATTCCTATCCTATTCCTATCCTATTCCTATCCTATTCCTATCCTATTCCTATCCTATTCCTATCCTATTCCTATCCTATTCCTATCCTATTCCTATCCTATTCCTATCCTATTCCTATCCTATTCCTATCCTATTCCTATCCTATTCCTATCCTATTCCTATCCTATTCCTATCCTATTCCTATCCTATTCCTATCCTATTCCTATCCTATTCCTATCCTATTCCTATCCTATTCCTATCCTATTCCTATCCTATTCCTATCCTATTCCTATCCTATTCCTATCCTATTCCTATCCTATTCCTATCCTATTCCTATCCTATTCCTATCCTATTCCTATCCTATTCCTATCCTATTCCTATCCTATTCCTATCCTATTCCTATCCTATTCCTATCCTATTCCTATCCTATTCCTATCCTATTCCTATCCTATTCCTATCCTATTCCTATCCTATTCCTATCCTATTCCTATCCTATTCCTATCCTATTCCTATCCTATTCCTATCCTATTCCTATCCTATTCCTATCCTATTCCTATCCTATTCCTATCCTATTCCTATCCTATTCCTATCCTATTCCTATCCTATTCCTATCCTATTCCTATCCTATTCCTATCCTATTCCTATCCTATTCCTATCCTATTCCTATCCTATTCCTATCCTATTCCTATCCTATTCCTACCCTATTCCTATCCTATTCCTATCCTATTCCTATCCTATTCCTATCCTATTCCTATCCTATTCCTATCCTATTCCTACCCTATTCCTATCCTATTCCTATCCTATTCCTATCCTATTCCTATCCTATTCCTATCCTATTCCTACCCAATTCCTATCCTATTCCTACCCTATTCCTATCCTATTCCTATCCTATTCCTATCCTATTCCTATCCTATTCCTATCCTATTCCTATCCTATTCCTATCCTATTCCTATCCTATTCCTATCCTATTCCTATCCTATTCCTATCCTATTCCTATCCTATTCCTATCCTATTCCTATCCTATTCCTATCCTATTCCTATCCTATTCCTATCCTATTCCTATCCTATTCCTATCCTATTCCTATCCTATTCCTATCCTATTCCTATCCTATTCCTATCCTATTCCTATCCTATTCCTATCCTATTCCTATCCTATTCCTATCCTATTCCTATCCTATTCCTATCCTATTCCTATCCTATTCCTATCCTATTCCTATCCTATTCCTATCCTATTCCTATCCTATTCCTATCCTATTCCTATCCTATTCCTATCCTATTCCTATCCTATTCCTATCCTATTCCTATCCTATTCCTATCCTATTCCTATCCTATTCCTATCCTATTCCTATCCTATTCCTATCCTATTCCTATCCTATTCCAATCCTATTCCTATCCTATTCCTATCCTATTCCTATCCTATTCCTATCCTATTCCTATCCTATTCCTATCCTATTCCTATCCTATTCCTATCCTATTCCTATCCTATTCCTATCCTATTCCTATCCTATTCCTATCCTATTCCTATCCTATTCCTATCCTATTCCTATCCTATTCCTATCCTATTCCTATCCTATTCCTATCCTATTCCTATCCTATTCCTATCCTATTCCTATCCTATTCCTATCCTATTCCTATCCTATTCCTATCCTATTCCTATCCTATTCCTATCCTATTCCTATCCTATTCCTATCCTATTCCTATCCTATTCCTATCCTATTCCTATCCTATTCCTATCCTATTCCTATCCTATTCCTATCCTATTCCTATCCTATTCCTATCCTATTGATTTTCATTGGTTTTCTCTGATTATTCTGATTTTCTATAATTTTCTGTTATTTTCACTGTTTTTTCTGTTCTTCTCTGATTTTATCCGATTTTCTCTGATTTTCTCTGATTTCCTCCGATTTTCTCTGATTATTGTTTTATTTTTATCTTTATTAACGAGATTTTTAGTCCTTATCTAGTCATCTCGTTATTTTATCTGATCTTTTTTAAATCCCTCTGATTTTTCTTATTTATTCTGATTTTCTCTGATTGTCTCTGATTTTTTCTAATTTTCTCTGATTTTCTCTGATTTTCTCTGAATTTCTCTGAATTTCTCTTATTTTCTCTTATTTTCTCTGATTTTCGTTGATTTTCTCTGATTTTCTCTAATTTGCTTAGATTGTATTCTCTTGAATTTTCGAATTCTCTGAATTTCTCGGAATTTCTCAGATATTCTCGGATTCACGGATTCTTGGAATTTCTCGGAATTTCTTGGAACTTCTCAGAAATTTTCGGAATTTCTCGAAATTAATCGGAATTTCTCGGAATTTCTCGGAATTTCTTGGAATTTCACGAAACTTCTCTGAAATTCTCGAAATTTCTCTGAAATTCTCGAAATTGTCTGATTCTTGGAATTTGTCGGAATATCTAGGATTCCCGCATTCCCCGATTCCCCGAGTTTCTCAGAAATTCTCAGAATTTCTCGGAATTTCTCGGATTTTTTCGTAGTTTTTCGAAATTTCTCTGAAATTTTCTGAAACTTTCTGGATTTCTCTGAATTTCTCTGAATTCTCTTCGATTCTCTAGGATTCGCTTGCATTTGCTTGGATTCTCGAATTCTCTGAAATTCTCGGAATTTTTCGATTATTCCCAGATTCACGGATTCACGGTTTTACTGAATTTCACTGAATTTCTCTGATTTTCTCTGAATTTCTCTTATTTTCTCTTATTTTCTCTGATTTTCATTGATTTTCTCTGATTTTCTCTGATTTTCTCTAATTTGCTTAGATTGGATTCTCTTGAATTTTCGAATTCTCTGAATTTCTCGGAATTTCTCAGATATTCTCGGATTCTCGGATTCTTGGAATTTCTCGGAATTTCTTGGAACTTCTCAGAATTTTTCGGAATTTCTCGAAATTTATCGGAATTTCTCTGAATTTCTCTGAATTTCTCTGAATTTCTCTGAATTTCTCTGAATTTCTCTGAATTTCTCTGAATTTCTCTGAATTTCTCCGAATTTCTCTGAATTTCTCTGAATTTCTCTGAATTCTCTTAGATTCTCTTGGATTCTCTTAGATTTTCGATTCCTCCAAATTTCTCGGATATTTTTGAATTCACGGATTCTCGGAATTTCTCGGAATTTTTCGGAATTTCTCAGAATTTCTCGGAATTTCTTGAAATTTCTCGGAATTTCTCGAAATTTCTCGGAATTTTTCGAAGTTTTTCGGAATTTCTAGAAATTTCTCTGAAATTATCTGATTTTCTCTGAATTTCGTTGAATTCTTTTGGATTCCCTTGGATTCTCGAATTCTCCGATTTTCTCGGAATTCCTCGGAGTTTCTCGGAAACCTCTTGGATTCTCTTGGATTCTCTTGGATTCTCTTGGATTCTCTTGGATTCTCTTGGATTCTCTTGGATTCTCTTGGATTCTCTTGGATTCTCTTGGATTCTCTTGGATTCTCTTGGATTCTCTTGGATTCTCTTGGATTCTCTTGGATTCTCTTGGATTCTCTTGGATTCTCTTGGATTCTCTTGGATTCTCTTGGATTCTCTTGGATTCTCTTGGATTCTCTTGGATTCTCTTGGATTCTCTTGGATTCTCTTGGATTCTCTTGGATTCTCTTGGATTCTCTTGGATTCTCTTGGATTCTCTTGGATTCTCTTGGATTCTCTTGGATTCTCTTGGATTCTCTTGGATTCTCTTGGATTCTCTTGGATTCTCTTGGATTCTCTTGGATTCTCTTGGATTCTCTTGGATTCTCTTGGATTCTCTTGGATTCTCTTGGATTCTCTTGGATTCTCTTGGATTCTCTTGGATTCTCTTGGATTCTCTTGGATTCTCTTGGATTCTCTTGGATTCTCTTGGATTCTCTTGGATTCTCTTGGATTCTCTTGGATTCTCTTGGATTCTCTTGGATTCTCTTGGATTCTCTTGGATTCTCTTGGATTCTCTTGGATTCTCTTGGATTCTCTTGGATTCTCTTGGATTCTCTTGGATTCTCTTGGATTCTCTTGGATTCTCTTGGATTCTCTTGGATTCTCTTGGATTCTCTTGGATTCTCTTGGATTCTCTTGGATTCTCTTGAATTCTCTTGGATTCTCTTGGATTCTCTTGGATTCTCTTGGATTCTCTTGGATTCTCTTGGATTCTCTTGGATTCTCTTGGATTCTCTTGGATTCTCTTGGATTCTCTTGGATTCTCTTGGATTCTCTTGGATTCTCTTGGATTCTCTTGGATTCTCTTGGATTCTCTTGGATTCTCTTGGATTCTCTTGGATTCTCTTGGATTCTCTTGGATTCTCTTGGATTCTCTTGGATTCTCTTGGATTCTCTTGGATTCTCTTGGATTCTCTTGGATTCTCTTGGATTCTCTTGGATTCTCTTGGATTCTCTTGGATTCTCTTGGATTCTCTTGGATTCTCTTGGATTCTCTTGGATTCTCTTGGATTCTCTTGGATTCTCTTGGATTCTCTTGGATTCTCTTGGATTCTCTTGGATTCTCTTGGATTCTCTTGGATTCTCTTGGATTCTCTTGGATTCTCTTGGATTCTCTTGGATTCTCTTGGATTCTCTTGGATTCTCTTGGATTCTCTTGGATTCTCTTGGATTCTCTTGGATTCTCTTGGATTCTCTTGGATTCTCTTGGATTCTCTTGGATTCTCTTGGATTCTCTTGGATTCTCTTGGATTCTCTTGGATTCTCTTGGATTCTCTTGGATTCTCTTGGATTCTCTTGGATTCTCTTGGATTCTCTTGGATTCTCTTGGATTCTCTTGGATTCTCTTGGATTCTCTTGGATTCTCTTGGATTCTCTTGGATTCTCTTGGATTCTCTTGGATTCTCTTGGATTCTCTTGGATTCTCTTGGATTCTCTTGGATTCTCTTGCATTCTCTTGCATTCTCTTGCATTCTCTTGGATTCTCTTGGATTCTCTTGGATTCTCTTGGATTCTCTTGGATTCTCTTGGATTCTCTTGGATTCTCTTCAAATCTCTCAGATTCTTGGATTCTGAATTTCTGATTTTCTGAATTTCTGAATTTCTGAATTTCTGAATTTCTGAATTTCTGAATTTCTGAATTTCTGAATTTCTGAATTTCTGAATTTCTGAATTTCTGAATTTCTGAATTTCTGAATTTCTGAATTTCTGAATTTCTGAATTTCTGAATTTCTGAATTTCTGAATTTCTGAATTTCTGAATTTCTGAATTTCTGAATTTCTGAATTTCTGAATTTCTGAATTTCTGAATTTCTGAATTTCTGAATTTCTGAATTTCTGAATTTCTGAATTTCTGAATTTCTGAATTTCTGAATTTCTGAATTTCTGAATTTCTGAATTTCTGAATTTCTGAATTTCTGAATTTCTGAATTTCTGAATTTCTGAATTTCTGAATTTCTGAATTTCTGAATTTCTGAATTTCTGAATTTCTGAATTTCTGAATTTCTGAATTTCTGAATTTCTGAATTTCTGAATTTCTGAATTTCTGAATTTCTGAATTTCTGAATTTCTGAATTTCTGAATTTCTGAATTTCTGAATTTCTGAATTTCTGAATTTCTGAATTTCTGAATTTCTGAATTTCTGAATTTCTGAATTTCTGAATTTCTGAATTTCTGAATTTCTGAATTTCTGAATTTCTGAATTTCTGAATTTCTGAATTTCTGAATTTCTGAATTTCTGAATTTCTGAATTTCTGAATTTCTGAATTTCTGAATTTCTGAATTTCTGAATTTCTGAATTTCTGAATTTCTGAATTTCTGAATTTCTGAATTTCTGAATTTCTGAATTTCTGAATTTCTGAATTTCTGAATTTCTGAATTTCTGAATTTCTGAATTTCTGAATTTCTGAATTTCTGAATTTCTGAATTTCTGAATTTCTGAATTTCTGAATTTCTGAATTTCTGAATTTCTGAATTTCTGAATTTCTGAATTTCTGAATTTCTGAATTTCTGAATTTCTGAATTTCTGAATTTCTGAATTTCTGAATTTCTGAATTTCTGAATTTCTGAATTTCTGAATTTCTGAATTTCTGAATTTTTGAATTTCTGAATTTCTGAATTTCTAAATTTCTGAATTTCTGAATTTCTGAATTTCTGAATTTCTGAATTTCTGAATTTCTAAATTTCTGAATTTCTGAATTTCTGAATTTCTGAATTTCTGAATTTCTGAATTTCTGAATTTCTGAATTTCTGAATTTCTGAATTTCTGAATTTCTGAATTTCTGAATTTCTGAATTTCCGAATTCCTGAATTTCTGGATTTTCGGATTCTGGGAATCTCAGATTCTTGGCATTTCTCGCAATTTCTCGTAATTTCTCAAAATTTCTCGCAATTTCTCGGTATTTCTCGGAATTTCTTAAATTCTCTGACTATTGCAATTTCACGTAATTTCTCGTATTTTCTTGATTTTTTTCATAACTTCTCGTATTTTCTCGAAATTTCTCTAAATTTTTCGGTATTTCTCGGAATATTTCGGTATTCCTCGAAAATTTCTTAGATTTTCGAATTATTAGAAATTCTGGTATTATCTCGTAATTTCTCGTAATTTTCTTGTAGTTTTTCGTAGTTTTTCGCGATTTCTCGTAATGTCTCGTAGTTTCTCGTAATTTCTCGTGATTTCTCGTAATTTCTCGTAATTACTCATTATTTCTCGTGATTTCTCATAATTTCTCGTTATTTCCCGTAATTTCTCGTGATTTCTCGAAATTTTTCGCGATTTCTCGTAATTTCTCGTAATTTCTCGTAATTTCTTATAATTTCTCGTAATTTCTCGTAATTTCTCGTAATTTCTCGCTTTTTCTCGCAATTTCTCAAAATTTCTCGCATAGGTTCTCGTAATTTCTCGCTGTTTCTCGTAATTTCTCATTATTTCACGTAAGTTCTCGTAATTTCTCGCTATTCCTCGTAATTTCTCATAATTTCTCGCATAGTTTCTCGTAATTTCTCGTAATTTTTCGTGATTTCTCGTAATGTTTCGCTGTTTCTCGTAATTTCTCATAATTTCTCGTGATTTCTCGTGATTCCTCGTAATTTCTCGTAATTTTTCGTAATATCTCAGATCCTCGGATTCTCGGATTTCTGTATTTCTAAATTTCTAGATTTTTTAATTCTTTTAATCTCTGCATTCTCCTATTTTGATTTCCGAATACTATTTCTGATGGTTTGCCTTTCCCTGAAATGCTAACCCATAAAGGCAATCTAATGTGCTTATAATTTTCCTCAGACATGATGAAGTCCACAGACTCGCTTCAAAGTAATGTTTATACAAGAAGGCCAGATTGTTGCCAAGAGTCGATGGCACGCGTCTCCATTCTGAAAAGCATTCTACCAAAGAGCTTCTCCTTTCTCTTCCAGGAACCGAGCGAGAGCTATACACAGTAATAATGAAATTCCTTTGATTTGCGGAACCCGGTGCCCTGGCCCCAGTCTGTACAGCAGCGCCGAGCCGGGAAAAATGGTGCCTTTGATCTCACGAATAAAGTTTCTTTTGCGCTTTTTGAATTCGTTGGCTCGGTGAAAATTCACGCTTGAAATGAGCGAAAATTTTAAACAAATTAAAAATATCATAAATTATTTCTCCCGGCAAACAACAACAAAAGCTTTTTTCCCCCACCATGCCCGTCTTCATGGCGGTCCAGCCGTCAGCTTGCTCCCCAATCTGTTGCCTCGCTTCGGACTGGGTTGTTGTTGTTGTTATAACGGCACACTCTTTTCAAACGTCCTCAACCTTTTTCACCATGCATCCATCCATCCCGTTTCGAATGCTAGTGATGGCTGCAAAAAGTGGCAACAACCGGGCATTTTCCTCGCTTTGCCTGTTTCTATCAGCACACAGTGGTCGAATTGTTGAACAAAAATGAGCTTGTGCATTCTGTGTTTATTTTCCTTTTTTCTCCTTCTTGTGGAAGAAGCATCCTTTTACATTTTCTATTAAATACACTAATTCGAAAAGTTATTGCTATCACTAGAATCAGAAATGACTGATAAAACATTGCTCCTTCATTATTCTACTCCACAGGCTAATGAACAATCTATCACTTCTTTTTGACAAGTAATGGGCAATCTACCAACCAAAGCGAACCTTTGCTATTACATCCCTCTACAACCATTCATTAGGTATTACCACAGACATTGTCTGTGGTATTACGCTTAGCGATGGGCGAGTGAATGCATCATCTGTTTGTTCCCTTTCCCAGCACTAATTTGCATTCTGAAGTGGAAAGGCACAACACTTACACACTGAGGATACCTGCTAGTCACGTGTACTCCATTTTATTAGTGTCCATTTCCGGCCACTGTGTACTGTTCCGGGCCGTGAAAAAATCCCTAGTTGATACAGTTTCTTTTTTCCCGAGAAAAAAATACAAACGTCGCATGTGCTTTTTTTCCAGTCTACGCATGGCACCCGATCATAATCCTTTTCCAATTTTCCAACAATGGAAAGCATAATAGAACCGTCGTCGTTCTACATGTGCGTACACCGATCGCCTCACACACACACACACACACACACACACACACACATGTTTTTATGTCGACTGATTGTCGTTTGTTGGTCAAGAACAAAACAGTTCCGCTCTAGCAAAAGGCCCCCTGTCTACCTCCGATACTGAAAGCGGGGAACCGTGGCCGAAGTGGAAAAGTTTTTGCGAATCCTGAATCCTACTGAAAAAAAAAGATCAGCGCACACACAATACCGGGAAGCCATATGGTACGAAAATCTGTTGGTTGAACGAATCAGCCAGCGACAAACAGCGACCGAGCGAGCGAGAACAATGGCGCGCGGATGGACTTCTGTCGATTGGGCTGAGGCGAGGTGTCGCAACGAGAACTGGGAGAGAGGCGGGAAAACAATGCGCCGGCGAAAAATATCTCCGCTAATCGGATTTTGTATTGATACGCCGGATTTCGTCGCGTGTTTTGATGATTTTCCGCATTTATGTGACGATTAGTTTGGATTGGACGCCAAATATGCACAGCTTCTGGCTAAAACTGGGAACACTACTGAGTCAAAAAGATAACTAAAATGTTATTATAGACAATTATAAAATGGTAAAAATGTTTCACAAAGCCTATCAGGATCAAACCATAGGGCAAATACCCGGTTTACATTTCTAGAGGTCGATTTGAATAGAGTTTGCTGTGGACACCCTCTTCTAAATCTAACTTCATATTTTACTTAAATAAAAGTGATAATTACAATGTTGATATGAATCAAATGATGATGATTAACCTGGGCTTGAATCAAATGATATAATGCGTATGGCAATTTGCGTTTTGCAACTGATAAGCTACCAACACTGTAGAATATTTATATGTTTTCCATATATTTTTGAATTTTTTTTAACTGTATTAACGAGATTTTTAGCCCTAGGCTAGTTCATCTCTGGACCCACGCTTTACTTCCCTTCCGAAGGAAGAACTCACATTTTGCGAGTTTGTCGGGGGTGGGATTCGATCCCAGGTCCTCGGCGTGATAGTCAAATGTTCTAACCGTCACACCAGGTTCGCTTCACCCATTTTTTTTTGTTTTTTTTTCAATTATCCATGACCTAATGTAAAAAAAAAAAAAATTTTATTGCACTGAGGAATTTGGAATTTGTTTTCAATACCACAGAAAAATCATTTTTTAATTTATTTCCTTTTATTTTATTTCATTATTTTTCATTTACAGTAATTTTTTAGATTTATTTTGCATTTATTTTCCATTAATTTCCTATTAATTATCCATTCATTATTCATTCATTTCCTTTTCATTTTCCACTCATTTTCCATTCATTTTTTATTCATTTTTTATTCATTTTCCATTCAATTTTTATTTATTATCAACTCTTTATTTTTCAAGCATTTCCCATTCATTAATTTCCATTTATTATCATCCTTTTATTTCTCATTCATTTTCCATTCACTCTTTATCCATTTTTAATTCATTTGTAATCTATTCACCATTCTATAGCCATTCATTTTCCATTCAATTTCCACTTATTATTTATTCTTTGTTATCCGTTCTCTATTTTCCATTAATTTTTAATTTGTTTGCCATTTTTTCATTCATTTTCCATTTTTTTGCATTAATTTCCCATTAATTACACTAGCTTACAGCATTTTTGAACTTGGTAAACTGATGATCATTTTTAGTGTAGAATCATGCCCTGAGTTCGAAAACATGAAGCAAAAAAAAATACAGTAGAGCGGATTTTTTCCGACTTTCCATACAAGGCTATCGATTTAAAATCGATTTTTGTTCTATTTTTAAGCAGTTACTCCCTTCATGCATTTCTATTTCCGTAGCCAATGCTCCGATTGAGCTGAAATTTTTACTGCCACTGGCTAATCCAATGTTTTAAAAGTACGTTAAAAAATTTTTATTTGATTTTTTCTTACTGGAAAAAATATAAATCTTCATTATTTTCTGTAAATTTCGCTCAAATTCAAGGAGATTGGCCTTTATAACCAACAATATCTCAAATTGCACTAATTTGATGCAAAAATTATGCTTGGATGATCGAAACATATTATATTCAGCTTTCTGTATCTGCAAAAAGATTGAAAATTCGTTGACTGCAACGCAAAATATATGAATTTTTGTAATTTCCTTATTTTTAAAAACTGCAGAACTCGATTTTCAGGAAAAACTCAAAAACTGTTCTACTTGAAATTTTTGAAGCACGATCTTGATATCAGAAAATAATTATGCATCAAAAATTTTGGTCGTTGATAGAAGTTCATGAGTTTCGATTTTTTTTGTAAACTAGTGTTATCGATCCATTTTCCATTTGATTTCCATTCATTTCCCATTCATATCTATTCATTTCCTTTTCATTTTCCATTAATTCCATTCATTCAATCGGCTTAGCTAAGAATCCAACTAGTTCTGCATTAAAATTTCTGAGAGCTTGTTATGGGGCTATTCGTCAATCGGTTAGTACTGTAATTTTTGTTTTCATTTATTTTTCAATACGATTTTATTTTGATTATAGCGTTCCTCAGGGATTCCTTGGGGCTTCGGAGGGATGGATTTCCGGGGGATGCAGGGGAGATTTATAGGTCTTTCAAAGGGTTCAGATAGGGATTACAGGGCAACTCACGATTTTAGGTGATATCATCAGGGATATTAACGCCATTAAAACCCGATATACCCCATAAACACCTCTAAACCCCCTGGCACGCTCATGGATCTCCTTGAAACGCTCCTGAAATCCACTGAATCGCCCCTGAAACGCCCCAAAAACCCATTGGGATCCCATGACATACTCGTGTTACTCCCTGAAATCACCTGAAACCCCCCTGAAATGCCTCCAAAGGACGCTAAAAACCTCTGAAACCTTTGGAATCCTCTACAACTACTCTGAGAACTGCTAGAATTCCCTGTGGCCCCTAGAATATCTTGGAACGCTCTTAAAACCTCTTGGAACTGAAACCCCTTGAAAGTATCTGAACTGATGAAAATTTCCTAGAATACCCCTGAAACCCTGTAGAACGCTCCTGTAAATCCCCTAGAACGTTCCTGAAACCCTCTGGCATGCCCCTATGAACCCCTGATAATTATTGAAACCTCCTAGAGCACCCCCGAAATGCCCCTGAAACCCAGGATCGCTCTTGAAAACTCTCTAGGAATTTCTCCATAAGTTTATTAACATTATTAACATTTCATCCAAAATGTTCACATGCCGGGGCCCGTGGCGTAGTGGCTACACGTTTGCTTCTTAAGCAGATGGTCATGGGTTCGATCCCAGCCCCGGCACTTTCGTCAGTTGCTCATTTCATTTATTTAGTTAACATCAAATTCATGATAATACTGAATCAACAATTTGCCGCCATAATACTAGATTTGCAGCTGCAGCTCTCCAACGTCGGTCACGCCCAAAACTCGCCAGATCACGCTCCACCTGGTCCGCCCATCGTGCTCTCTGCGCTCCACGCCTTCTTGTACCCACCGGATGGTTAGCAAACACCAACTTTGCAGGGTTGTTGTCCGCCATTCTTGCAACATGCCCTGCCCACCGTATCCTTCCGGCTTTGGTCACTTTCTGGATGCTGAGTTCGTCGTAAAGCGCAGCGAGCTCGTGGTTCATCTTTCTCCGCCACACACCGTTCTCCTGCACGCCACCGAAGATCGTCCTTAGCACCCGTCGCTCGAAAAGTGATTGCAGGTCTTTTATCATTCATTTTCCATTTAATTTCCATTTATTTTCTATTCATTTTCTATTCATTTTCCATTCATTTTTCATTCATTTTCGATTCATTTTCCATTCATTTTCCGCTTATTTTTCATAAATTTTCCGTTCATTTCATTCATTCAAACAGCTTAGTAAAAATTCCAGCTAATTCTATATTTAAATTTCTGAGAGTTTGTAATGAAGTAATTTGCCAAATTTTAGTTTTAGTTTTCTCCTCCCGAGATGAACTAGCCTAGGGCTAAAAATCTCGTTAATACAGATAAAAAAAATAGTTTTCTTTTTTTTTTCTTTCTTCTTTCTTCTTTCTTGGGGCGTCTAAGGATGTTTCAGGAATGTTTCAGAGGAGTTTCAATGCGTTCCAGAGGGTTTCTGAAGGGTTCCAGAGGCATTTCCGGGAGATTCAGGGAAGATTTATGGTACTTTCAAGGGCTTTCCAAGGGGGTATCAAGGTGGTTCACGGTTTTAGTTGATATCAAGGATGTAACGCCTGGAACGCCATTTGAACCCCATAAAATACCCCTGAATTATCCTGGACCGCTTCTAAATGCCCCTGAGATCCCCTGAACTCTCCTATCTAGAACTCTCCGGAAACCCCCTGCCCAAAGCATTTCTTACACTCTATAAAACGCTTCTGGATTCCACCGAAACGCCCCTAAAATCCACTAGAACGCCCCAAATCACTTTTGAGGCCCCATGAAATAACTGTGATACCGCCAGGAATCCTCTGGAGTGCCTCAGAAACCCGCTGAAACCCCTGAAACCCGCTGAAATCCCTTCGAAACCTCTAGAACTCCTCTGAAACTCACTAAAATCCCTTGTGACTCCTAGAATATCCTTTAATTCTCCTGAAGCCTCCTGAAACTCTCTGAGAGCACCTTACAACGCCCCTGAAACCCCTTGAAAGTCCCTTAATTGACCCTGAAGCCCTTTTGAATATCCCAGGATCGCTCTGAAACGCCACAGCTTGATATAGATCCAAACTACTTGAGAAAAATAATTACCGACATGTTTTGCAGGTAACTTGTTGATACTAAACTTTTAAATTTACTAAAATTTGTAATTTTTTGATATACTATGCATTTTTCCCATCATAAAAAGTATCTCAACCTAATGCTAATTTAAAACAATTTCCATAAAAAGATAGGAAATTTTATGAGGAAAAACTTTGCCGAAGACAGTATGGCGTTTTTTTATTCGTTTTAGAGTTATTCACGATTTACTATTTGGTGAAATTTGATATTTTAGTTATTTTTTTTAATATCACATAAGAACTTCCCAAAAACACATACAAAGTGAAAAATCACGTATGCTCAACATGTTTTTTGTTTTGAATGTGTTTAGGAATTATGATGACATCATTTAAGGTTCACAGGAGTTTCCTCTAGTAAACCGAGTACCCATAGGCGGTAAGTGCAAGAAAGTGCTTCTTGTTTGAGATGAATGTGTAGTGGAGCAACGTCAAAGAGAACTTCGAGCGCTGCCTTAGGAGTTGAAGATAATGCTCAAGGCATCGCCATTAAGCACATCCTTTGGAGATGGCCTAATTTTGATAGGACCGTTCTCATTTCGCCCTATTGCCACCACACAAGACATCCATAGGCCAATATTGGACGAACAACAGTTGTGTAAATCCATTTGATGTACTTGGGCTTTGGACCCCAAGTTGTACCAAAGGTTAGCTGGCATTGCCCGAATGCCATACAAGCTTTCTTGATTCTGAACTCAACATGAGGTGTCCAGGAAAGCTTGGAATCAAGAATGACTCCAACGTACTTTACCTGTTCAGTCACATTGATTTCAGAATCAAAGAGACGTAAAGGTCGAACACCATTACGGTTTCGCTTTCCGTGAAAAGAACAATAGTTGTTTTACTCGGATTTACCGAAAGGCCATATTGGCGACACCAACCCTCAACTACCTGCAGAGCGTTTTGCATCAGGTCGAAAAGGGTGCTGATGCACATACCAACTAACAATGTTAGGTAGTCGTCGGCAAAACCATAAATAGGAAGACCGCTATTATTGAGTTGCCTCAATAGCGTATCTACTACGAGATTCCACAAAAGTGGTGATAAGACTCCCCCTTGGGGGCATCCACAAACACTCAATTTCCTAATCGCCGCTTGACGCAATGTCGCGAAGATATGTCGGTTTTTGAACATTTGATGAATCCAATTGGAAATCATTGGAGATGTACCTGACCCCGTGCGGCTCCCAATATGGCATCGAAAGGCACGTTGTCAAAGGCACCCTCGATATCTAAGAAAACACCCAAGCATGATTGCTTTTCAGCGAATGCCTTCTCGATATCGTAAACAACTTTGTGTAAAAGAGTCACAGTGGGCTTTCCAGATTGGTAAGCATGTTGGTTCACATGAAGAGGCACATTGGTCAGATGAACATCACGGATGTGATGATCGACTATGCGTTCTAAGCATTTCAGAAGAAAAGAGGTCAAACTGATAGGTCTGAAGCTCTTTGCTTCTTCATACGACGCACGACCCACTTTCGGAATAAACTTTACAGTAATATCCCGCCAGGATTTGGGAGTATACCCTGTAGCAAAACTGCAAACAAGTAGTTGTTTCAAAACATGTTTGGAATGATCAAATCCCTTCTGAAGCAAAATATGATAAATCCCATCTGCCCCAGGAGATTTGAAAGGAGCTAAGCTATTAAGTGCCCATTCAATCGACTCTAAAGTTATGATACTCCGAGCCGAAGCTAAAGAATCATAACTACAAGAAAAGACATCAGGTTCATCCGAAGATGTAATATCCACACATCCGGGGAAGTGTGTACTGTATAAACATATCAAAACTTACTCATCAGAGGAAGTGAAATCACCATCTGGTAAACGAAGTTCGTTCACTTGAAAATCCTTAGACCGACTGGCTTCACTCAGACTGGAAACACTTGTACAAAGGTTTTTCCAGCCGGATCGTTCAGCAGACCGGAGAGCTTTCCTGTAGGCCTTTCGAGCCGACCTGAAAGCCTCCGAACCAGCCGAACGTCGTCTGTTCCAACTCTTTCTACATTGTTTCCTGAGTTTCGCCAGATCAGAGTTCCACCAAGGGGTTCCTCTTGAGATCTTCACAGACCGTAGAGGGCATGCTTCTTCAAAAGCTTCCATGATGAAGGCCGTTGTAGTATCAACTGCATCATCTAAATCACTTGGAGTGTCAATTGATGGTGAGTATCCATGAAATATGGCTGCAAACAAATCGGTAAAGAGATCCCAGTTGGTTGACCGAGGGTTCCTGAAACGCAAAGTTTGCGAAGTAACATTCATACGTTCAAAAAAGATGTAGCGATGGTCAGATAAAGATACTTCATCTGACACATGCCAATTAATCAGCTTGTGACTAATTCTGCTAGAGCAAAGCGTTATGTCTAACACTTCCTCCCTAGCAGATACCATGAATGTTGGGCGGTTGCCTATGTTAAATAATGCAAGATATGTACTACTTAAGTATTCCATCAAACTGGAGCCTCTCAAATTGATGTCTGAGCTGCTCCAGATTGTATGGTGAGCATTAGCATCACTACTAACAATTAACGGAAGGCCTTTTGAAGTGCAGTATGCAATGACTTGCTTGAAAGCATCCGTAGGGGCTGGTTCATCATGCGGTAAATAAACCGAACAATAAACGAATTTTCTGTTGAGGTTTCCAACAGATACATCGATTGTGATAGCACATACATCTCTAGTGATTAGTTCAGAGATGAGTGTAGCAACGATTGCGTTGTTGACAAGCACACATGCTCGAGGCATGACACGTGAGTTTGCCATTTCATGTTTACTGAAAGTAGCAAACACTGGATTCACAAGGTTTCCTAAATAGAAATTCCCCTTACGAAAGTAAGGTTCTTGGACTAACGCCACTTGGGCTGTACCATTTTGCATAATTCTACAAAGATTGATCGTTGCTGTTCTTTTGTGCTGAAGCTTGATCTGAGCTATCCTAACCGTAGCCACTACCCAAACTAGGCAAGATTAAACTCTTAACAATCACAGCACAAAAAAGAACAGCAACAATGAAGCCAGATTGGTATCGATTTGAGTGCACCAAACGCGAGGATGCACAGAATACACTGTGTAAAACGCATAATGCGAAACCATATAGGTGAAAATTTAAACTAATTAATAACATCTTCATAATCCCGCCCTTATTCAGCCTCAAGTATGAGATTGAAGAAGGGCAGCTGATTGTCTCGGAGAAACATAAGGTCCACCGCGCTCTTGCTCTGGTTAGCGCAGTAAGGGCCTGTCCATAAACTACGTAGACTCTTAGGGGGTTGGGGGGGGGGGGTCTGGCCAATGTCTACGCTCCATACAAATTTCGAAAATTTTGTATGAACAAAAGTCTAACGGGTGGTCACTAAATAACGGGAATGCTTTGAATGTGCTCTTAAAAATATATGATCTTTAAAAATGGCAATCTGAATTTAACTAAAGGTTTAACAATGTACGTCCATGGAAAATATAAAATTTAAGAAAGTTGAACGTAGTAATTTGTACAGTATTTTTTTGCAGTGATGTTGGAGCAACTGCTTTGTACGACTTTTCAGAGTTTACTTTCACGCATTTTCTCCGTCTGTGAAATCGTTGGTCAAAATAAATGGTTTCTCAGCTACCTTTAGCATCTACACACTCAAACAGTAATAAGAAAAAATGGGGATACTGACTTGTTTTTTTTTTGCTTTGGTTGTAGCCTTTTCCCGTAAATGACATTTATAGAAATTTCCAAAAAATGTTATTTTTCTGTATCACCAAAACGTGTCGATGTAATTTGTGCACTGCGGTTCATTGTTGAACTTTTTTTGTGCTATTTTTTTTATAACGAACCATTTACATGTTGTTCAATGTGTAAATGTGATTTGATGTAAATATTTGTTATTTAACAAGGCATTCTATTGATTTATCCAGCCCATGTCACAAAAGAAGATTTTATTATGTGAAATGATATCATGCTTATTGGTTTTGCTAGTTGTCCTCTATTTCCTTCAGGATCTGTTTCTTGGGATGCCGAAATGCGGAATTCATTCAAAACCGGGCGGGTTCTAGTTTTATAATGGTTTACTATTAACTTTTTTTACGGTTGTTTTGAGCAATCAGTAGAGCCGTCCAAGGCGTTTTGGTAGTGCTTCCTGTTTCAATGTCGTTTTCTGCAGAACAGAATAAGTTGACACAAAATAAAAAATACGCTGACTTTGTGGATAGATAGACGATGGTTTTGTCTAAAAAATGTTTACTCTATGGACGCTTCTATTATTTTTAATCAGCTGCTAGAAGCATTCCCGTTATTTAGTGGCCACCCGTTACGAGGGGGGAGGGGGGGGTCTGAGATGGCCGATAAAAAGTCTACGTAGTTTATGGACAGGCCCTAAGGGCAAAATACTGTGGAGGGTGCCCTGGTACTCCACAGGCTCCGTTTGCGATTAGGTTTTTATAAGACCCCCCTAACCATTCGTTCCTAGGCACGGTAAGCGTAAAGCCACATAACACTTTGAATTAGGGGTCACCTGGTTAGTGGACTCCTACCACTGGAACAGGCGGTCCGTAATGCGAACCAACCGCTACCGACACTATACAGCTATCTAGGCTGATCGGGAAGAGAAGTTAATATTGGTGATCAACGTCATACGAGCCCGAAAAGCCGGCTCAGCATGACCATGCTGAGGGTGACAGATTCTATTCCCAGTCGGTCCTGGAGCTTTTCGTTAAGGAAATTTCCTTGACTTCCGTGCGCATAGAGTATCTTTGTGCCTGCCTCACCTTGTACACATTCAAAATTGTCATTGGCGGAAGAAGCTCTTAGTTGATAACTGTGCAAATGCTCATAGAACACTGATCTGAGAAGTCCCAGTGAGGACGTTACGCCAAAAAGAAGAAGAATGTTTGATTATAACATATTTGAAACATTTGTTCCATGTTTGTTTCTTATCAAAATTATGTTATTAACGCGTAAAACGATTATTTAGATGTAAATTTATTCCCCCTCTACAGCTAAAATCCTAAATATTCAGCATCAAGTTCGAACAAACTGGACAACGGCGCCAGACAACATGCAACGATAACCGAGGGTGTAATGTAACAAATGTTTTCTCAACCATCATCATCATGCGATAGGCTTTGTAAAGGGTTCGCGTGACGTGGTATCTTCCGTACCTACTGCATGTACAGAGAACATTCACCCTCATTCACACGGCACGGCACGAGACAACGGTGATGGGGGACGAAAATCAGTTCAATTTGCAGCGCACGAAGCATAAGGGGAATATTTTCTCAAGAGTCATTATGCGATTATGGGAGTAGGAAGTAGGAAGCATCACCATACAGGACGAACTGAGAGATAACCGGAATCAGGAATAAACAGCGGATCCATCTTAACGAGAATTTAATGAAGTCACAAAGTTGATGGCAATTGTCTGTCCGAAAGGATGATTTGCTAACGACGATTTGAACGAGTTATCTGAAGTAGATGTTTAATCTCAATGGAGTTTGTGGTGAAATTTTTATCTGAATGAACGGAACACACATTCATTCCACTTTTTGTCGCCGATTGCGGTTTCGTTTTACTGGAATAATGCTTCCTAAATATCTTTTCCTGAAAAGAGGTATCGCTTTCAACCCCCTCTAACAATAGTTTCTTTGTCATCATATTTCATTTGCGACCATACTTTTAACAAAAGTCACCATTTTCCCATTCTCGCCGCTCACAAAATCTATTCATACAGTAGTTACTTTCCCCACTCACTCTTGCAAATAATGCAAAATCACTCCCCGGAAGCCCCGGTGCACCTTCTGCTAGTTCCTCCCACCACTCTCAGAACTTACAGCACTTTCAATAGAAACCACTCGTACCTTCCATCATGGATGCTAGTGGTACTCGGTATTCATTTTTCATTCCATATTCACAGATACCATACAGCACCATTTTTAATATTTTCCTGTAACGAGCTCCTGCCGGGACTAGTTTTCTTTTATCTTTCGCGACAAAAGCAAACCACCTCTCCTAGCACCGCTTTTCCACATTTTCCTCTCGTTCTGGACCTCCTGGCACCGCGTCACCACCCACTCATGGAGTTATAGTTTATGAACCGGGAGTAGATTGGTGTAGCAAGGGGCTTTATCTAGAAGGAGACAACATTCTCTAAAAAATAAAATGAACCCTAAATTAATTGTAGAGTTCTTGAAAAACACACTGAAGTAACCCCAAGAAAGAATTCCAGGAGGATTTCCAGAAGGAATTCCAAAAGGAATCCTAGGAGGAATTTCAGAACGAATTCCAGGAGCAATTTCAAAAATGATTTCAGAAGAAATTCCAGAAGGAATTCCAGGAAGAATTTCAGAAGGGATTTCAGGAGGAATTCCAGAAGGAATTTCAGGAGGAATTCAAGGAGGAATTCCAGAAGGAATTCCAGGAGGAATTCCAGAAAGAATTCCAGGATAAACTCCAGAAGGAATTCCAGGAGGAATTCCAGAAGGAATTCCAGGAGGAATTCCAGATGGAATTCTAGGAGGAATTTCAGAACGAGTTCCAGGAAAAATTTCAGAAAGGATTTCAGGAGGAATTCCAGAAGGAATTTCAGGATTAATTCAAGGAGAAATTCCAGAAGGAATTCCAGAAGGAATTCCAGGAGGAATTCCAGATGGAATTCCAGAAGAAATTCCAGGAGGAATTCCAGAAGAAATTCCAGAAGGAATTCCAGGAGGAATTCCAGAAGGAATTCCAGGAGAAATTCCAGAAGGAATTCCAGGAGGAATTCCAGAAGGAATTCCAGGAGGAATTCCAGGAAGAATTCCAGAAGGAATTCCAGAAGGAATTCCAGAAGGAATTCCAGGAGGAATTCCAGAAGGTATTCCAGGAGGAACTCCAGAAGGAATTTCTGGAGGAATTCCAGAAGGGATTTCAGGAGGAATTCCAGAAGGAATTCCAGGAGGAATTCCAGAAGGAATTCCAGAAGGAATTCCAGAAGGAATTCCAGAAGGAATTCCAGAAGGAATTCCAGAAGGAATTCCAGAAGGAATTCCAGAAGGAATTCCAGAAGGAATTCCAGAAGGAATTCCAGAAGGAATTCCAGAAGGAATTCCAGAAGGAATTCCAGAAGGAATTCCAGAAGGAATTCCAGAAGGAATTCCAGAAGGAATTCCAGAAGGAATTCCAGAAGGAATTCCAGAAGGAATTCCAGAAGGAATTCCAGAAGGAATTCCAGAAGGAATTCCAGAAGGAATTCCAGAAGGAATTCCAGAAGGAATTCCAGAAGGAATTCCAGAAGGAATTCCAGAAGGAATTCCAGAAGGAATTCCAGAAGGAATTCCAGAAGGAATTCCAGAGGGAATTCCAGAAGCAATTCCAGAAGGAATTCCAGAAGGAATTCCAGAAGGAATTCCAGAAGGAATTCCAGAAGGAATTCCAGAAGGAATTCCAGAAGGAATTCCAGAAGGAGTTCCAGAAGGAATTCCAGAAGGAATTCCAGAAGGAATTCCAGAAGGAATTCAAGAAGGAATTCCAGAAGGAATTCCAGAAGGAATTCCAGAAGGAATTCCAGAAGGAATTCCAGAAGGAATTCCAGAAGGAATTCCAGAAGGAATTCCAGAAGGAATTCCAGAAGGAATTCCAGAAGGAATTCCAGAAGGAATTCCAGAAGGAATTCCAGAAGGAATTCCAGAAGGAATTCCAGAAGGAATTCCAGAAGGAATTCCAGAAGGAATTCCAGAAGGAATTCCAGATGGAATTCTAGAAGGAATTCCAGAAGGAATTCCAGAAGGAATTCCAGAAGGGATTCCAGAAGGAATTCCAGAAGGAATTCCAGAAGGAATTCCAGAAGGAATTCCAGAAGGAATTCCAGAAGGAATTCCAGAAGGAGTTCCAGAAGGAATTCCAGGAGGATTTCCAAAAGGAATTTCAGGAGGAATTCCAGAAGGAATTCCAGAAGGAATTCCAGAAGGAATTCCAGGAGGAATTCCAGAAGGAATTCCAGGAGGAATTGCAGAAGGAATTCCAGGAGGAATTCCAGAAGGAATTCCAGGAGGAATTCCAGGAGGAATTCCAGAAGAAATTCCAGAATGAATTCCAGAATGAATTCCAGAATGAATTCCAGGAAAAATTCCAGACTGAATTCCAGGAAAAATTCCAGAAGGAATTCATGAAGGAGTTCCAGTAGGAATTCCAGAAGGAGTTCCAGGAGGAATTCCAGAAGGAGTTCCAGAAGGAGTTTCAGAAGGAGTTCCAGAAGGAATTCCAGAAGGAATTCCAGAAGGAATTCCAGAAGGAATTCCAGAAGGAGTTCCAGGAAGAATTCCAGAAGGAATTCCTGGAGGAATTCCAGAATGAATTCCAGAAAGAAATCCAGGAGGAATTCTAGAAGTTATTCCAGAAGAAGGAATTCTAGGAGGAATGCCAGAGCGAGTTCTAGTTGGAGTTCCAGAAGGAATTCTAGAGGGAATTCCAGGGAGAATTCAAGGGGATTCCAGGAGGTATTCCAGTGAATTCCAGGAGAAGTTCCTTCAGAGGAATTCCATAGAAATTTTCTTTATTGAAACGTTGTGGAAAAAATGCCTAATCCCACCCCCTACCTACGCCAATGCAGTGTACCAGCAAACCCCTGTTTCAATGATAATGGGCGAAAAAAGCTTTCACCGAGTCGCACTCCATCTCCGGGGTGAGGTTTTTCTGAATTCCATAGGAACCGTGTCCCTGATGAACTTACAACCGACAAACCAACAGAGGTAGAAAAGTATCCTTGCTCGCTCCATTCGATGGAGAACTCGGCGCGGCGCCGGTGCCCGTGCCGGTCGTCGTGTTCGTTTATTTGGGACATGAAAGCCTAGCCAGCAGGGAGAGGATGGTTCTGCGTGGCTGTTGATGTTGATAGGACGACCGCAGCAAATGAAAACAGGTACCCATGTTACCCATCGGGCACTGCCGTGCCCACAGAAAATGGATAGGGTCCTATTCCGTTGGAGATCGGACGGACGGTAGCCATTATCCGACGGATATGCCCGTTGGCAATTTCAACTACGACACACAACAACGCCGGTGCACTGTAGAATGATGGAAAGAGTGTGCGGGATTCGCTTTTTGTTTTCAATATAAATAACACTACTTGCGCTGGTAGTAGCTGGACATCAGCAAGCATGGTTGTAGTGACAATGACGGCAGGTCCAGCAACAGCCTCAGTGATTGCTGGTGAAACAAGACCTTGCAGATAAGTAAACTGAACGCAGTGTAAATGGAAATGTAGCTTGTGGTAAAATATACCAAATGATGAGTCCATTGGATATTTCTGAGCATCCCACATTTCGTTGAAGTTAAGTCCTGTGGGATGCAGGATCATATGGGTAAGGCATTCTATTTGGTCGCTTTACGCTTATGACTCAATGTCAATGTCAAAGACAATGTCATATCTTTCAAATGCTCTATGATTGACAGCCCTATGTCAAGCAACCGGCGATACAAACGTACTGGTATCCTTATCACCTCCCTGAAAAAGACCTAAACCCAGGGTCGAAACGTCGGATGAAATAGTATCAACCCGCTTATAATTTAATCAGACTTGAAAGCCTACCATAGAGGGATAACTCTGCCAATCCGTCGGTCGTTTCCACAATCAGCTCTTTCAAATGCTTCAAAATGATCAGTCCACTGTCCACTACCTCAGTCCTCACAAATTCTTACCGCATGAATCCAAGAGCCAATCGATGACAAAGACCGCCAACTAAGCGTTTGTTCATAACTGGTAATGCAGCCTGAGCACTGTTGTACTTCTGACTTGAACTAGATTGAGAAGGCGAAAAATGAAGGAAGAAAAACAACGATAGCTTCGAAATAAAAACAGTGACGGGATACTCTGGAGGTCTGGACAATCAAGTCTTTAATGAACTCGGACCAGTGAGTCCGTGGCCCGTGAACTGCAGACGGTTGACGTGATCATGGCTGTTATGCAGAAGCAACTGAAGATTGATCTGAGCTATCCTAACCGTAGCCACTACCCAAACTAGGCAAGATTAAACTCTTAACAATCACAGCACAAAAAAGAACAGCAACAATAAAGCCAGATCGGTATCGATTTGAGTGCGCCAAAGGCGAGGATGCACAGAATACACTGTGTAAAACGCATAATGCGAAACCATATAGGTGAAAATTTAAACTAATTAATAACATCTTCATAATCCCGCCCTTATTCAGCCTCAAGTATGAGATTGAAGAAGGGCAGCTGATTGTCTCGGAGAAACACAAGGTCCACCGCGCTATTGCTCCGGTTAGCACAGTAAGGGCAAATACTGTGGAGGGTGCCCTGGTACTCCACAGGCTCCGTTTGCGATTAGGTTTTTATAAGACCCCCCTAACCATTCATTCCTAGGCACGGTAAGCGTAAAGCCACATAACACCATGAATTAGGGGTCACCTGATTAGTGGATTCCTACCACTGGAACAGGCGGTCCGTAGTGCTATTCTTAGCCAGTTGAACTAACCGCTACCGACACTACACAGCTATCTAGGCTGATCGGGAAAAGAAGTTAATATTGGTGATCAACTTCATACGGGCCCGAAAACCCGTAATACAAATAACCTCCAATACACTTCGAAGTTTGGGCTACGATATCTACATACTGTACCATGCTGTAATTGTAAAAAATATTCCCGGAATGTAGTCTATACTGCTGATGGAGCCTCAGTACACAACTGTAATGCTTATGGTACATCCATAGCTTATTCCAGGCTTTCCAAACTATTCTGGAATTAGGACCTTCAAGGTCTAAAGGCTCTACTCTTGTTTCTCTTCACTGTATCGGCTTAATTCTTTCACATTACGAGGTTATCCATGTGTTGCTAGTTGAGTGTCCACTGGCACTCCCCTGTTGGGAAATTTAAGCCACTGGGTCCACTTACGCTTATGCTTACTCGAGACTATTGCCGAGCTATTTGTCATTATCTTTGACAGTACATGCTTGCCTTTTTCAAGCATTTTCCACGTGGCTTCCGAATTTCAGCTCATCGTCGATCATGACCCCCAATTGCTTCAGTGAGCGCTTGGGGTTGATCGTGCACTCGCCTGTGGTGACCACTGCCTGTTGTTCAAACTTGTGGTTGTTTAACACCACCATCTCCGTTTTGTGGTTGGGGAGTGCCAACTGTCTCAACCTCATCCAGTCCTCCACTATGCCAATTGCGTGTATTGCTGTCATTTCACTTCTTCTATTGACTCGCCGTATACCACGAGGGGAATATCATCGGAAGAGCCGACCAGCTTTACGCCCAGGCTGGACTCCTGAGGTACCCCCACGGTGATGTTGTAGCTCCTCTGGCCTTTCTCGGTGTCATAGATTAGGGTCATGGAAGTAGCTCTTCAGTATCCGGCATAAGCTTACCGGGACGTACTCCTAGGTGGTTTATTCTTTACGTCCAGCGTGAAGACCGCACAATAGCGGATTCCCATTCGCTTCTTTTTGAGCGCTTTCTCGGCCGTTTTGGTTACATCCCTAATAACGTCCATCGTCGATCGACCCTTCCGGAATCCGAAATAGTGGTTATCTGACAGCCCAGAGTCATCTAGTTTCTTGGTATAGTCCATCAGCCTCGACAGAATGATTCGTTCCAACAATTTCCCTGCGGGGACACCTCGCTTTGGCCGGTTTAGTCATAGGGAACGGAAGCCCATGGTCTTGTATCGTGACACGGGAACAACATTTCCACGATCTTCTGCAGCATCTCTGGGGGTGCTCTAAGGCACGATGTGCGGAGTTCTGCACCGTCTGGACACCACCGGCTTGCGTCCATTTCTGGATAGGGATCGCCTTGGCGTTGCGGCGCGCACACACGGTTAGGGTTCCGACTAGATCATCAATCACTGGATAGATCGACAGTGTTACCCTCCATAAGCGATATCGCTCCACAAATGCCGGCTTTCGAAGCGTGATGTCAGCCAGCCCCGATGACAGTCGATGACCTTAGGCTGTGGCCATCTTCCTCCGTGTTCCATCCTGTATTGAATCGCCAGATGGTCACTGTGCCATCGTCGACCCTCCAGTCTGAGCAAGGGTTCAGACCCGGGCTCCAGAAGATCGCATCAATGATGGACTCTGCTCCGTTAAATTAATTTCTACTGTAGGTTTTTTCTGTTACCTACGTTCGCGACATCCACGTTCAGTCTAGCCATAGCTTCGAGTAGAGCCCAGCCTCTTGCGGGGACTCAATCCAACTGGTGCGCTTGATAGCGAATTCAGCATAGACGAGAACTGGTCTATCGGCCATCTGGGGGAGGAAGGGGGTTGAGGAGTGGCATAACAACTGCAGTGGTACACCTCGTTGATCGCTATTGCGAAGCCCACGTGCGACGTGGAAATTATTACCTGGACCGGAAAAGACCGGTTGGTGGGACACATGGCGCTAGCTTGGCCTTATCCGCAACCCAGAAAAGAAAAAAATATTTTCCTCTCGTTCTTTCTCACGTAAATCTTCACGCACATTCGACAACTTCGTAGTCGCGAATGTCGTGCGCGCAGCAGCTAGCAGTGGCCCTACCAACTGAAGAGCAGCTTGGCGCAGCTACACTTGAAAATGGCTGGAAGGATATGCGATCCGCCATAGGTAGGATCTCGGCTGCAGCACTAGGCTTCACGACTCCGAATCACATAAACGATTGGTACGACGGCGAATGTGAACAGTTGAAAAACGAGAAGAATGCAGCATTGGCGAGAATGTTGCAATGAATCTGCTCAAGAGCGAGCGTGAGGTGATCGAGAGGTGGCGGCAGCATTACGATGAGCACCTCAATGGTGTCGTTGGAAGCACCGAAGGTGGTGTGGTAACATTTCTAGAAGTACGTGCCCAAGACGAAAGATTTCCGAAAGTACTGGTAAGAGCACAACACTGGGTCATTACCAAGATTTGGGAGGAGGAAATATTACCAGAGGAATATTTGGAAGGTATCGTGCGTCCCATCAACGAAAAAGGCGACAAGTTGGATTGTGGGAACTATCGCGGAAACACACTACTGAGCGCTGCCTACAAAATACTCTCTCAAATTCTAAGCCGCCGTCTATCACCGATTGCAAGAGAGTTCGTGGGGCAAAATCAGGCTGGATTCATAGGTGAACGGGCTACAACGGACCAGATGTTCACCATCCGCCAGGTGTTGCAGAAATGCCGCGAATACAACGTGCCCACACATCACTTGTTCATCGATTTCAAATCGGCATATGATACAATCGATCGAGAACAGCTATGACAGATTATGCACGAATACGGATTCCCGGATAAACTGATACGATTGATCAAGGCGACGATGGATCGAGTGATGTGTGTAGTTTGAGTATCAGGGACACTCTCGAGTCCCTTCGAATCTCACAGAGAATTACGGCCAGGTGATGGTTATTCGTGCTTGCTGTTTAACATCGCCTTAGAAGGTGAAATAGGGATAGTGGGGATAAACACGAGTGGGACGATTTTTACGAAGTCCGTTCAGCTGCTTGGTTTCGCTGATGATATAGATAATATAACGCGCAACTTTGAGACGATGGCGGAAACTTACATCCGACTGAAGAATGAAGCCAAACGAATCGGATTAGTCATTAATGTGTCGAAGGCAAAGGGCTCCCGAGACGAACCACCGCTCCCGCCACCCCGAATTTCTATCGACGGTGATGAAATCGAGCCGGCTGAAAAATGTGTGTACTTGTGCTCACTGGTGGCCGCCGACAACGACACCAGCAGAGAAATTCAGAGACGCATTGTAGCATGAAATCGAGCTTACTTTGGACTCTGCAGAATAGGGTCCTAAAATTAAAGACGAAATCTCGCTTATATTGAATAATACGATCAAGCATGGTATTCTAATCGGAATTGTACTTTACTCGAACTTGAAAAACAAAGGAATAATGAGAAAATTCGAAATAAGTAAAATGGTAAATAGTTCTACTTTGACATTTGAGGTCTACCTTGTGTGACTGAGCTCAACATTTTTCGCAATGGGATTTCAAAAATGTTCCTATCTGACATACACGGTGAAAAAAAAATCACTCAAAGTATGTGTTATAAGCTAGGGACGAGACAAAAGGCCAAAAAATAAAAATTATATATTTTCAACTATGGTAAATAAAAACGTCAAAAAATGAGTAAATATGTGCTCTTGAACCATATATTGTGGTTTAAAACAAGAATCCCGATAGGACTTTAGGAGCTTATTCTACGATCAGACAATGTTCGCAGTCATACGAAGTTAACTATCTACAAAACGCTGATTAGACCGCTAGTCCGCTATGGGCACGAAGCATGGACTCTACGTGCAGAGGACCAACGCGCCCTTGGCGTTCTCGAATGGAAAGAACTGCGTACCGTCTACGACGGAGTGCAGATGGAAGACGGGAATTGGCCGGTACAAGAAGACGTGGTGCGCTGCGGGGGTGTGTCGATCAAGTAGAGGACGATCTTCGGACCCTTCGCAGAGTGCAGAGCTGGAGACGCACACAGCCAAGGTGACTCCTATGTACTGCAGAGGTCACTCAGGCCTTAGTCTGAGCGGTAAGGTAAGTAAGAATTGCAAAATATCAGAAGGATCTTCTGGAGATATCTGAAACTCATTGAGTTATCTCATAAAAATTTTCTGAAGGAATATCTGAATAAATATCATAAGGAGTTTCAGAAAAAAAAAACTACAGGATAAATTCCAGAAGAATCTCCAGGAGTGAACCCTGAAGAAACTTCTCGAATAACCTTAGAGAAGTCCCAGAAGAAATATCTGGAGGGATCCTACATAGAAATTTTTGGGGAATCTAAGGAGGAAAGTTTTTCTCGGATTTTTGTAGGTTACGGGAAACCTTAAAGAAGGTGGCCCTACCCAGCGGCTAACGGACCCTGTGTAGACTCCGTGTAACCTCACATCTCTAAACTCAGTTCACTATCTACAACAGAGATGCCAGATATTCCGATATTTCTGAATTATCCAGATTGTTTACCTTTTATACAGACAAGATACAAATTACAGAAAATATTATGATATTATAAAAATCATTTCCTATATAATGAATGGAAAATATTGTATGGTTATTGGTATAATTACTTTTTTCAATTTTATGATTTTTTACACACATCCCAAATAAAATTATTAAATACTTTTCCCTTTGACACATTAAATTAAATTAAAAAGGAGAAAAAATATTTGAAAAAAAACGTCGGAAAGTAGCACAAATGTTTCAATTTTCATTAAGATCTAGGGCTTTCGTTGTCTTCTGTTCCAAATATGATAGAACACAGAAAAATATGTTTACCAGTAAAATAACAAAATCTGTATCAGATTTTTAACTAAAAAAAATCTGCTTTCTCTGATCCAGGTTTCTAGCAATCTCGTGTGTGTCATACGAGGACCTTCGTGTGTTGAACAAACACAAATATTCTCATATGGTCAGCCATGATGTTATCTTCGATTACGTGAAACAAGAAACATGAATATGGTGGCTCCAGAGAGGAGTAATTTCCGAAAAGTGTACGAGTTTCACATTGGTTCGCTCTAGAAACATGCAAGCCAGAAGCTCCAAACCAAAACAAAGAAGGTATACAGAGTAACTGCATTTTCGGCAGCTTTGTTCTCTTCATTATAGTAAAAAGAAAATCGCGTTAAGTACTGTTTCTCTTAGTTCCACTATGAATTTGCATCATTTAACAGATACGTATTTCGACCTCAACTGTAAGGTCGTCTTCAGTGTCTTGACTTTACTTGACAAGTCGAGTCAAGTACAAGATACTGAAGACGACCTTACAATTGAGGTCGAAATACGTATCTGTCAAAGGATGCAAATTCTTAGTGTAATTAAAAGGAACAGTACTTAACGCAATTTTCTTTTTACTTACAGGTAAGCCCAGGTTCATCATCATCAACCTCTCCATTATGTTTTTTTTAAGCTGTTGAACTCAAATTTGGCCGACCAAAGCTTCCTCATGACGAAGAGAACAAATCTGCCGATAATACCCTTAAGTCAACATACTACATGATCTCTATCGAAAGTTTTCACAAAATTTCAGGTTTCTGATATTTTTTATTCAGATCGAAATACACATTTGGAGGAAATCGTAATAAAACTTCAGAGGAATTCTTCAGAAGAATTACTAGAAGAGTCCTGAAAAGATTTTCTATTTATTTTTACGAAGAAATTGCAGCTCAAAATTGCAAGAAAAATAGCGTTAGATTTTCTAGACAGTTCAATGAATCTTTTCAGATGACTTGAAAGGAAGCATGTTTTCAAGTTCAAGGGGCAAGTCAACAGAAACTCCAAGGCAGCGACATGCGGTAACGCTTGTACAATGGTTCACTGTGGAAAATACTAGCCAAAACTTGAGCCTAAATTCATGAACGGTTGATCATGATGGGTGCCAAGTAGATGATGGCTCCAGAGAGGAGTAAGTTTTCAAGAACTTCACGAGCTGTTTCATTTGCGGTGCAGTAACGCCTTTGCACAGTCTATCGCTCTAAATAAAAGGTATCCAATAGCTTTAACTCATAACCCTTAAAAATGCAATCGCAAGTAAAGGTTTTTACAGTAGTTCAGTTGGGAATGGGAGTAGAGGAGATGGAAAAGGTGTCAGAAGGATTTCGGCAGATTCAGGTAAGACTTTGCACTTTTTGAGTTTCATGTTTTTCATACAGTGCAAGGGCGGTGTCGGTAATATTTCAGAGAGACTTCAAGGGCTTCCAATGGTATCTCAACTGGTTTTAGAGAGATTTTAAGTGGTTTCAGGGTAGTTACGTAAAGGGAATGCAAGGAAGGCAGCGAGGGTGTCAAGTAGAACAAAAGGTGCGCTAAAGAGGCTTTTAGTGGTGTTTTAGTTTAAAGGAGTTTAAAGGGGTCTCCAGTTAGCCTAGTGGTAAAGGCTATGGATCGCCAATCCGGAGACAACGGGTTCGATTCCCGTTCCGGTCGGGAACATGTTCTTGACTCCCTGGGCATAGTGTATCATTGTACTTGCCACACAATGTACAAATTCATGCAATGGCAGGCAAAGAAAACCCTTCAATTAATAACTGTGGAAGTGCTCTAAGAACACTAAGTTGAAGAACGGGATGAATGGCCCATAAAAGGTTAAAATCCCTGGTAATAAACAAACAAATAAACAACTAAGTTGAAGAGAGGCAGGCCTAGTTCCAATACGAACGTCGAGCCATAAAGAAGAAGAAGAAGAGTTTCAGAAAGGAAGGGGGAGGGCAAGCGAAGATTTATAATACTACGAGAGCTCACTAGTAACGCTTGTAGATTCGACGACCTATATTGAAAGGAGTTCTTCGAAACTCCTTTACATGAATTGAACTATTCGATATGTGATATAACATAGTTGTGTGAGTATAAACCTCAATCGTAATGGTCTTAGATTTAACTAGATAAATTTGTAGATATAGAATAAAATTGAGAAACAAATGAAAAAGTCGTAAAAAAGCCTATAAAGTAGTTCAATTTCCAAATCATTTTAAGTTTAATAATTTCAATTCAAATTTTTCGACAAACTATTAAACCGGGAACACATGAATCAGTTCACAGCGAGCGATCCCGTCGGAACGACAAATCCTTCCACCCACATACGAAGGCATAACTCTGTTCATCAACCCCATCATCATCATCAAAGAACCAATGTTTTACATCACATTCAATTTGCCTAAACAGGCACACAAGCAAGCACACGTCGACGGCCTGCGACGTCAGGAACACATCAGCTCAGCAGCCGTCGACGACGACAACGACATCGACCACGCGTACACAGAGGACACAAAACAGCCTCC
The DNA here is from genome assembly GCF_035046485.1 of Aedes albopictus. Taxonomy (NCBI): domain Eukaryota; kingdom Metazoa; phylum Arthropoda; class Insecta; order Diptera; family Culicidae; genus Aedes; species Aedes albopictus. The sequence continues at coordinate 343,884,215 of NC_085138.1, forward strand.
TTCTACCGGTCGCTCGCACGGTCGGTACGTATCGATTTTGCCGGACATGATGCGGAACGGTTGGTCCTGCGCCGTTCAGGTACCAATTTTGGTCCTCTCCTCAATGAACGATTTCTCGAAGGACGTTTGTCGGAGGAAAACTTCCGACGGAACTTTAAAATTCTGGGATGATTGCGAAGAAATCCCTACAACAGGCGGTTTCAAAAGCTTAGCGCCTAAAAGTATGCTATTTCACTTTACACAACATATCTGGAATTCGAATTGAATAGGTCGTATGAGCCCCTAACTCACAGCAAACATACGACCTTTTCAAATCGAAGTCTAAAAATGTTTTTATTATGTCCCATTCCAAAGTTTTTAAATATTTTTTTTCAAATTTTTATTTTTTTATTTTTTTTTTATTTATGTAATATAAGCATTCCTAGAAATGATCGCCTAAAAGTATGCAATGTCACTGTCAAAAGTCCTCATATGTATCACCGCCTTTCTCTACAGGAAACAAATTTTGTTTCATTACTCTTTTCGTATAATATGTGCAAAAAGAAATAAAAAAAATAAAAAAAAAATTGAGGTAATTTTTGAACTGTTTAACTATCTAAGATATGCATCCCTATAATAGTTGTTTATGTAACGAGTTGCAAAAAGTTGATTTGTTCAGCACGAGTCGTACATTTAACAAACGAGGCTTGCCGAGTTGGGTAAATACGAAGAGTGCTGAAAAAATCGAGTTTTGCAACGAGTTCCATACACAATTTTATGCAATGATTTTTTCATAATGCAACCCATTTGAGTTGCATAATGTTCATAATGCATCTCAAATGAGTTGCATTATGAACATTATACAACTATTTTTCATTATGCAACCCATTTCAGTTGCATAATGAGCCAGCTCGGAAAAATGGCCATTATGATACCAAAATTAGTTATATAAAATGTAAATTATGACACTGAATTGCATAAATGAACTTTTTAATAACAAGTTCATTGAGAGGGCTGTCTAGTTCGCAAAGTTTGTTGTCAATGCAAAAGGCCAAACAAAAATCGTTTGGAAGCGATAAAGCCATCAAAAATACATTTCTTTTGAATAAAAGTTTAAGAGTAGAGATAAGTTTCAACTAGCATGAACTTCTTTTTACCCTTGTCACATGGCCAAACATATTTCAGCCTTAAACCACGCGTCGCTTCTCCCGTGTTATATAAAAGATTAATGTGACTTCGATAGCGATTCGGAAAGGTTGCATAAAGTTCATTCCAACATGTTAGCAGAGTTCTCGCACATTATGGGAATGGTGCTGATGGCCTGGTCCACAAAGAAAAGACGTTGCAATGCGTATATTTCCTCATTGTTCACAACTGTCACCGCAGCGCAGCGACGATGGTGGTGCGAAAAAGGGGGAACATTTTTGCGCAAATTTGCATTTCTTCGTCCGCTGGAGTAATGGCTTATGGACCGATGGCAGGGGTTCCCAAAGTTATACTCATCGGACTATTGTTTAGCCATTTGGCCATTTGATCGTCGTTCTTTTTGGACATCATCAAGAATCTTTAACCTTCACATACCCGACCCCTGCTGGCATTTCGTCAATTTTCATCCGATTTTTTTTTTTAAGTCGCCCTTAATCGATCATAAATTGGTGCTAGTTTATTACACTCAAGTGGTCATGTAGTATCCGGAACCATTCCGGAGATATTTCAGATTGTACTGGGGTCAGGGGGTGGGGGTCAGGGTGTCTTGTATGTTTTGCCAAATGGCTAAAAGTTATTATTTCGTGTGTTATTGTGCTTGAGCGGCCCCCACGGAACCTGTTTCAGGTATTCCGGAGCGGCCATATCAGTTGCTACATAGTTCAGTTAACTTTTTCTGCCCCATTCTCTTGAAATCATGAAGTTTGATACGTCGCACGACATGTTTTGGTTGCAATCCAGAAATGTCCCCGATTTCACGCCCGTGGAACCTGTGCTAGATGTTCCGGGGTGGCCATGTTAGTTGATACAGACTTCAGGGTATCGTTTCTGAATTAGTCATTCGAAATCATGAAGTTTGATATGTCGCACGACATGTTTTGGATGAAAACCAGAAGTGCCCTCAATGAGGCTCCCGCGGAACCTGTCACGGTGATCCGGATGGGTCAACTTGTTCAAATCTGGTTATCGCAGTTGTGTTTTATTGTTCGCAATAAAAATTCCGCTGAAAATCGATAATTCAAATTCAATAACACACGAAACAATCATTTTTAGCCATTTCGGCACCCTCTCTGACCCCAGTATAATCCGGAATATCTCCGGAATGGTTTCGGATATTACATGGCCACTTGGATGTAAGAAACTTGCACCAATTTATGATCGATTGAGGGCGACTTCAAAAAAATTGGATGAAAATTGACGAAATGCCAGCATTTTAAAAATGAGATGTTGGGGGTCGGGTACGTGAAGGTTAATCAACATTTTGGCCAACAGTTGTTCCGACTATTTGTATACTTTTTGGCCATCTTTAGCAATTCGTTGTGTTTGTCGCTTTCGTTATTTGGTCGTTTTGACCATCTATTTCTTTGGTCACCAATTCATTCATGTAGACTTTTCTGGCTTGAATTATTCGGTTTTTTTTTTTAAGTTTTACCCTATACGCAAACTTTCCCATCTCTGTGGCCATCTGTTTTTTCAGTCATCTACTTTTGGCCATTATTTGGCCATTTGCGTCAGTGGCAAATGCCACATTAACTATCTGTCGTGTTTGGCATCAATATCGTTGCCTCTCTTCGGCCAAAAGTTGGAACACACTGGCACATAACACCAAGCCGACCCGCAGTGGCCCTTTGTATTTTATCAATTTTTCGCGAATTGGGATTTCCATTAGAATGGCATTCCTCAGTCCCATTTGGCACAATAGCTAACAGCGAGAAAAAATTGCCTACTTTCGGGGAGTTAATGCGAAAGGGTACCCAGAGAGGGCAATCCATAATGAATGGATCCGAATCAACACGTTGCCGTTGTCGTCCTCGTCTCGGAGGAGCAAAATTTATTGATTTCCTTAAAGACGGAAAGATGGCAACCCCCACTGGTTCCGATCCCGGAACAGGAAGTCTTTTAAAGGAAATTTATTCAAGTCTGTCCCTTTCCTTCACCGATTCTTTCCTCTCACGTGGTGAAAATGGGCGAATAACTTTAACCGACCACGCGCTTTCCTTTGCTTACTTCAACTTGCAGGAACCGAATCTTGAATCGTCGGGATAACGGAACCGAAAAAAAAGTACGACGCCACTGCTGCCGTCGCCACCATAGCCGCCGGACCGGAACATGGGACACTTGAGAAACAAACAGCGCCGGCACCAGCAGAAGGAAGCGGCACTCCGGCGCGAAGAACGACTACGGAAACAGCAGCTCGATGAGGTGGACATTATGAATTTGGTAAGTGGCCAAAACATTCCCATCCTAGCGAAGAAGAAACTGTAAAGGGCGATTGCTCTCTCCGGTTTCTGTGCTTACTTCTGTGAGGTTTTTTCTCTTCCTTCTTTGATTCAAGGATTGCGGTGAATGAGCATTAATGTGCGCTATTCTTAAAGAGGGGAACTTTCGTGGAAATGAATTATGGCTTAAAATAGTCTGCAGTGGCAGGCATAGTTTGAATTACTTTGTCCTTAAGTTTTTGCGATAGTTTCCATTAGTGTTTTATTGAACCAACATGGAACTGCTTAAAGTATATTTTTTGAAGAAATTCTTTCAAGCTTTCCCTTTTTATTGAGTTCTTTCAAGCTTTCCCTTTTTATTGAGAAAATATGGGAAATTCCTTCAGGTTTTTTTTGGTATTTACTTGATATTGAGGTCATAGGAAAACTACAAATCTCTGAATGAATTATGGAAAGCATTTCCGGTTTTCTGAGTTTCTTCATGCCTTTGTCTTTTTAACATAGTTTCTGAAAACTTTACTATGTAAGGTCTGAAATCCTGGAATAGCTGAAAACCTCCGATAAACCTACATTTACATTTATTTTTAAGTAATTTCTGTCACAATTTTTAGCCTAATTGTAAAATACGTTTGTGTTACGTAAGTTTTCTCGAGGTATTAATAGGTTAATAGAACAAAATTGAGTTGTTTCAAAAGAACTTCCGACGAGAAATATTCCTGAAAAAACATGTGGATCAATGAATGTGCTTGTATTTGTATTTTTTTTTGTAATTTTTAACTATAACAACCAATCTTTAATTTTTATGTTTGCCCACACATAAATGAAAAAGGATGCGTATATACGTTTAATAGGGTACTTCATGAAAACGAAATAGGGTGTTATAATGTGTATGTTAGCACTTATAAAAATAACGATGGCATTGTCTTATGAATTGTATAATCTGAACCTGTATAAACTTTAACTTTGCAATTTTGTCAGTGTAGCTTAGAAGATTTTTCTACGAAAAAATAGATATAAGCGGAATTTTACGCCAAACAGCTGGAGCAATTTTCGATGACACCCCTTCAAGAAAGTTTTGATTCCCTGTGAATTGAACAAAATTTAACACTTTCTAAAATATTGAGTAGTCTTGGAACAGTATTTGTGTGCAAGTCTAAAAATAACTTTTAAAAACAGAAAATAAGAGCATTTTTAAAAAATCTTCCGGGATAAAAGTCGTATTTGCTCTTGTTTGACATTTACTCACTACCGCCACCTAGTGATGGCCCGGCCAAACACAGTACGTTTAGCATTGGGCGATTTCGTTTTCATGACGATGTTTTTGAAGAAATTTGTTCTAATTGTTACGTCTGTTTCTCTGTGTGGAAGTCCAAGAGGGAAGATATCCAATGCAAAAGTATCACTATCACCAAAGCGACTCATTTCCAAATTGCCGAAACCACCGCCACCATCAAACGTGTTCCGGTTTTCCGGAGTTGTTACGGATCGCACTGAATTGAAGGTATGTATATATGAAAGTGAGGACGATGAGGTGAGTAATTGAAGACAGACTGAGCATCGTCAATGTCGTGATGTGAGCAGTCTCCACTCGAAACCTCGCACATTTTGAGGTTAGATCCCTTTGTTCCCCGTCGCGTCGTGTTGACTGTCTGAAATTTTCCTAAATCTTCCAGCTACAAAGAGTCGACGCAAATTGAATTCATTTGTTTCTATTGCCCTGGAAAAGTTATCGCATTACTTCGGCTGTTGTCACGCCGTTTAATGCAGAGAATGGGGTGTATCTTTTACGTGATTGGGCTTTGTTTTACGGAGTTGTGCTGCGGTAATTTGAAACCCCGGTGCGGTGTCACACAGGTGTGATGATACCTTTAGAATGTGACTCCATGTACTAACTTGAACTGTCACGTACTTTAATCTGGCTAACCGCAATAAGCGGAAATTTAGAAAGTTTGTTCAATTTTATGCAAAATTTTCATATTATTTTTGGGTAACATGTTTTTACTTCATCACTTCATGTTTATTTCTATTTTGCACGCTTTGCTCGAGAATGTATTTCAAGCATCCCTAAAAATTATAAAAGAAATGGTTTGGTAGGGGTGCCAATAAATTCGTTTACTATAAGGGATGCCAAGAAATATATCGTTTCCGTACGAGGGGTATCATATGATAATGATGTGAAGCCTTGGGGCAAGACACTGTGCTGGAGAGTACATTTTCCTTCAAAGAGTTGCTCAGAATTTCTCCGGATTGCTCCCGTTTTTACTTGGGTGTTGCCTGATTTATCGCAAATTTAAAACAATATTGCCCGAAGTTTCGCTTTTCTTGCAGTTTAGTGTTTTTAACCAATTTCGTCGATCATTGGTGAAAAGAGTTACTCAGAATTTCTCAGAATTACTCTCGTTTGCACAGTGTCTTGCCCCTGGGATATAATATGACGATGATGTTAAACAGATTGAAGTTGTCAAACTTTTGTAAGAAAATAGTTAGTACTTGTGTGCCAAAGTGCCTTTGCTGATGAATAATAGTTGTACATCGATGGCAAATATAAACCATGGAGGGATTATCTCAGACGGAAATGACCATCTCCCCCTCTCCATTCTTACACATAAATACAATTCTCAAGATAATGATTATGTTGTTGGACCTATCGCAATCGTTTATTTTCCCATTTGAATTCATTACCAGCATTGTGCGTACGTTGATCAGGATAGAGCAACGACAACGACAGACCGACAGGAGGTGACAGTGAATTTGTCTCCAGTCGGGAAATCTCCGACTTGGACACATTCTGACAGTTGTTGGAATTCGCTCCCCTCCTAATTTAGATCCGATGTTATAATGTTGACTGACGATCAAAACAAAATACATACAACAAATATTTCGGAAGCAGACACGCAGTCCTAGTAGCATTTGGAACTTAGGTTGTTCCAATCCGGAGGGAGGAAGATAAAAACCAGAACAACGAAAATCTAATAAATACAAGCGGTAGTCGAGAAACAGCCGTCGAGAGATCTAATCACACCGATTCCTCGGCGACTGATGGTGATGCTGCCATCACAGAGAACAAACATCCAAGTTGGAACAAAATTTCCCTCGAAAACTGTGCAGGAATTCAATTTTCCTAGCAGTGGCAACAGTAGCGTCGCCAAGCAGCTTGCTGCTTTAAGCAGTGGTAAACTTTAAATACATATCTAGATAAGTTTTATATTCACCACATTTCACCACTGTCAACAACGTGGGAAACCTTTGCCACAGTAGTCCCACCACATTGTATCCACTTGTGTTTGTAATGGGAACACATAAGCGTAACATTCCGCACACTGTTTTGGAACAGGACTTGGATGTCCATTGTCTGTGATGCTGCTGTGACTGCAAATGACTATACCAAATCAACAACCGAAGGGAAACCAAACCACCAAACTCTCTCTGTGATATACTCTCGCCACTCTGCTGTGACATATTTTGGCAGCTACACAGCAATGTATCAATTTTCGCTAATGTGATGTGTAATGTGATTTGGGATAATAATGGCAGTCCGCCGTTGTGATATACCAGCCATCAGCCAGCGAGGAGGGTGTGGATGATGGGAGGGCTCTTGGGAGATGATGCCTGATGGAGAAGAGAAAGTGCCAGCCAGGTGGGGGAGCTGGAAAGATGCAACGGTGACGATAAGCACATGGTTTGATTTGAAAACGATCGTCAGGTGATGATAAGAAGCACTGCGGTGGTGGATGAGGGGTTTGCCTATAGCGCATATTGCCTGTAGATTGTTAATGCTCATTTTTGTGGGTTTTTGGCACCCCTGCCAATTTTACAGGACTGACAGGGAATCAAATCGATCTATGTGAATCAGGACTGGAACCTAAAAGCACAGATAACAGAAGTTCATTGTATAACAAATGGTCCCAAACAACGTGAATCAGTGGTGAAATATCTTGGGGCAAGACACTGTGTTAGAGAGTACATTTTCCTTCACAGAGTTGCTCAGAATTTCTCCGGATTACTCCCGTTTTTGCTTGGGTGTTGCCTGATTTTTCGCAAAATCAAAACAATATTGCCCGATATATCGCTTTTCTTGCAGTTTTAGGGGTGTTTTAAACAAATTTCGTCGATCATTGGTGAAAAGAGTTACTCAGAATTTCTCAGAGTTACTCTCGTTTGCACAGTGTCTTCCCGCATAGTGAAATACAATTTGTATTACAGTACACACAGTATGTCTCCTTTATCTGTTACTGTTACGGTACCACGAACAGGTGCTTTTCTGTTGTAACTATGAATCTCGAAATATTCGATTGTAAAGAACGGTTTATGTAGCCCATTCCAAGTTGTAACAACATATCATATTGTACAGAAATGGTCAAATAGTATGTGGATGAAAACTCGGGAGATATGGTGGCAATACAGAATGACCGTTTCTCAAACGGTTTGTGATTTTATTTGCGCAGCACACTTACACATGTGCATTTCACTGCATGCCACTGAAATTCAACATTTTGTCAAACAATAGCTTTCATTGGTATCTGTACCGCAATCGAACTTTGCAGTTTGCAATTAGAAAAAAAATCACAACCTTTCGCCCGCAAGTTTGGTAAACAATCAAGCGAAAATTAATTGCCTCAATAAACAGTTCGACGCGCTTGGAACGATTTGGATGAAACAAGGGTAAGTTCTGCATAACTTATAAATTTGTTTTACGAGCAATATTTCAGCGGATGCAAATTATTTTGCAGAATTTTGAAGCCAACTAAAGGAACCTGATCCAGCCTGACCGTACGACTGCGAGGGGTTCCCCAAACGGAGTTGGAAAAATTTGTCCTACTGTGGACGGATATTCAGGGTTCCCTGCGGTTAGAAATTAGCCCCCACCGGAGAAAGGTCTACAATTAGTTTTAATCATCACAGGTGCTACCGAACCCAGAATAGGGCGTTGAAATTGTGAATAAAAAAAAATCCGATGAACGACTAACCGCTTTCTTATTTTAAACGGTTCAAATATAGCAGAACCATATATCATAAGCTTAAAATATTATGAAAAACCATATATTTATAATACCCCATACAGTGCACGGTTTTCTTCCAGATGCATTGTTTTATTGTTCTCTAACCATTTGCCATGCAGTGAATTGTCTGAAAATCTGGATAATAAATTGACCATATCCTTTACTGTTTTGCGAAAAATTTGTTCGAGAAAACGAGCGATTTTTTATGGTAACCTATCTTAACCGCCTATTGCACATATTGTTATTTGGCGGATTACCATTTGTCAAACTGGCAAATCTGTACGTGGCATGGTTAGTTTACTGTTATCTCAGACAGTTTGGAAAACGGTTAATTGACAATTATTTATAGTAATCTACAGAATGAGAAACATTAAATTTACAGTTCGTGATTATGCGGGTTGCCCCTAGTGAAATATAAATATCTACATGAGTTTTATATTCACCACTGGTAAACAGCATGGCGACTTTCCGATACTAGCGCCACTACGATACTGCTACTTGTTGTTGAACGTTTAATTTTCCTAATGATAATCACGCTGTGTTTCGCAAAGTGCTTACTAGGAAGCGGTAGTGGGCAAACGTCACACAGGAGCGCCGTGAGTGACCGATTGCCGAGTTAGAGAGTAAAGCCTGGAACACATAGCATCCGTTCCGTCGAGGTTTGCGTTTTTTGACAGTTTTCCCATGGGAAATGTGTCAAATTACTGTCACGCACACGCAAACGTATGCATTGTGTGGGGCACTTAAGTTTTGAAAACGTGAACGATAGAAAAAAAAGAGCAGAGCAAAACGTCTGTTTGTCTGTGGTAAATGAATATCACTCTTGATTTTTTGAAAATACAACAAGGCTTGACACCACCACAAAGCGGGTCTCTCTGAACTAACTTCTCTCTGAAGCAATACCTTCTTGGTGGTTCCGGAGAGACGTAGGGTTTGGCGACCATAGGAATGGTTTAGTGGGTACGAGGAGAGAGTAGTCCTGGATTTAACTTTTGTTGTAGAAGACGGCCTGTCAGACCTACACTACCCTAACCTTCTGTTAGGGTGTCTGTTGAGCAGATTATCCCCCTATGGTTTAGAAGGGAAAAAAAACTAACTTTAAGTTATGTCAATGGCAAATAGGGTCCTAAAATTAAAGCCGAAATCTCGCTTATATTGAATAATACGATCAAGCATGGTATTCTAATCGGAATTGTACTTCAATCAAACTTGAAAAACAAAGGAATAATGAGAAAATTCGAAATAAGTAAAATGGTAAATACTTTGACATTTGAGGGCAACCTTGAGGGCAACCTTGTGTGACTGAGCTCGACATTTTTCGCACTGGGATTTCAAAAATGTTCCTATAGACGAGTGCACCGATGAACTGAATTCATCACGGTCCAAGAATTTTGACACTAGAGCGGGGTCGCTTCCAATCAGAAGTGAACAATTTCCAATCAGAATTGAACAATTCTGGTTGGGAACGGCCCCGCTCTAGTGTCAAAATTCTCGGACCGCGATGAATTCAGTTCATCGGTGCACTCGTCTATCTGACATACACGGTGAAAAAAAATCACTCAAAGTATGTGTTATAAGCTAGGGACGAGACAAAAGGCTAAAAAAATAAAAAAATTTTATATTTTCAACTACGGTTAATAAAAACGTCAAAAAATGAGTAAATATGTACTCTTGAACCATATAATGTGGTTTAAAAGAAGAATCCCGATAGGACTTTAGGAGCCTATTACTTTTGAAAACAAAAACTAAAACCTAAATATCAGCATTTTTCATGCCAAAAGTTCAAACTGCATGTGCGTTCCAGTTATTAACCTCATTCCCAACATTAATGCAACATTCTCGCTCCCGACAGGGTGCCAGCTGTTAATAAGTAAATGATAGCATTTCTGCAAAGACCATCTTGCAGAATCCTCAACTACTGTTGCTGCAGTTCACGTATCCGCCATATCGCAGCAGGGGTTTGACATATATGAATGTTTCCCATCGCAGCAACCGTTGGTGGTGAATAAAATACTGCCACTGCTACCGTGTTGATGTCTTTGTTGATGGCGCTTGACGTTTGACTTTTATTTTGATTGAATGTGATGTGACTTAGAAAAAAAACTGATACCTGTAGCTAGCTTATATGATTCAATAGGCTGCAATGAACTTTTTCCATCGTATGTTATGCCTTTTTCATGATTTTTTTCGAAAAAAATCAAAATAATATTAAGTGCAACATGCTGAATTGGGTTTTCCAATTTTGGAAAATATGTTGATTTTTTGATTTTATATTGCGCATTGCGCAGTTAAAACTACGTTGATAGAGTGCGGAATCTCAAATAAAAGTGCGATTTGGAGTCAGATCGTTCCGGTGTCTTCACCGCTTATTCATTAGCTCAAGATGAATAAATGCGGTGAAGACACCGGAACGATTTGACACCAAATCGCACTTTTATTTGAGATTCCGCACTCTGTCACAGTCCAGTTAGCAATGCAATAAACTATATGAAAGAACACTTTTTTCTGAGCCACTATATTTTTTTTCATATTTATAGAACTCCATTTCGATACTGTTAGGGATTTATAGAGGAACTAAAAAAAGATGAAATATAATAATGATGAGAGATGAGAGAACGGTGTCAAAATTTCGATTATTATCGAACTCTCATGTACCTCGGATTTTTCTTCGGAAATGATTTTAGTATTTGGGATAAAGATCTAAAATAGATGATGGCACAAATGTCCCAAATGGAGGATAACGTGCCTCTGGAGCCGGCCTTCTGAGATGATGATGATGGGAGTTGATAATGGTGACGATGATGGTGATGATTAGACATGTGAGTTGAAAGCTTGATGATGATGATGATGATGAAAGATAAGAGGTGAGAGATGATGAAGATGAGAAATGATGATAATGATCATGAGAGATGAGAGTGTGTAGAATTAGCAAGTTTAAATATGCATAAATAGAAACAAAAAAATATAGATGAGAGATGGGAGGTGGAGAGATGAGAGACGATGATAATGATGATAAATGAGATATGAGAGATATTTGAAATGGAAGATAAGAGATAAGAGATGATGGATTAGAGATAAAAGATGAGAGGTGAGAGATAAGAGATAAGAAATTAGAGGTCAGAGATGATGTTGATGAGAGATGATGATAAGAAATGAGAAGTGAGAGATGAGAGATGATGATGATGATGATGATGGGAGATGATAGATGAAATAACAAATAAGAGATGGGAGATGGTGATGATCTTCATCTTCTTCTTTATGACTCAACGTTCGCATTAGTTTGACATGCCTCCAACTTAGTGTTCTTAGAGCACTTCCACAGTTATTAATTGAAGGGCTTACTTTGCCTGCCATTGCATGAATTTGTACATTGTGTGACAAGTACAATGATACACTATGCCCATGGTGATGATGTTGATGATAATGATGAGAGATTATAGATGATGATGATGGGAGATGATAGATGATGATTATGAAATATGAATGATGAAAGATTAGAGATGAGAGATACGTGCTGAGAGATGAGAGATGGTAGATGAAAGAGGATATGAGGGATAATTGAAGAGAGATGATGACGCGAGATGAGAGGTGAGAGATGTGAAGGATGAAAGTTGATAGATGAGGGATAAAAGATGAGAGGTGAGATGTAAGAGATATGAGATAAGAGATGAGAAATGAGTGATGATGATGATGACATGTGAGAAATGAAAGATGAGAGATGAGAGGTAATATATTAGAGATATGAGATATAATATGAGAGATGTGAGACGAGATTATGATGATGAGGGATGGAAGATGATGATAATGAGAGATTATGATGAAAGAAGAGATATCAGAGATTAGATATGAGAGATGATGATGATGATGATGAGAGATGCGTGATGAGAGTTGATGATGATGATGATGACAGATCAGATGTGAGAGATGGGAGATAATGATGATGAGAAGTGAGAGATAAGAGATTAGAGATGAGAGAAGGTGATTATGGTGATGATGAGAGATGAAAGATTAGATTCAACACAATACGAAACGTGTCACATTCCATCACCGAAAAGGGCATTCCATTGACGACTCTTCGCCCGTACACGTACATCTCTAGGTACCTCTTTGGCTGAGGCTTGTATCTACTTTTAGCCAGAAATCCCCAGCCTCCTGTGATCCATTTCCAGACACGTGGTTTTCCCACTGGTTTTGACGTACGCACTCGGCCAACTTGATTGCCACCGCATGTGAACAGCATCCCCTGTGTAGCATTTGCCAAAATAAAACCATGGCCAATGCCTACTCCGATGATGATTGTAGTCGCCCGCGGCGACCATGGCGCTAGCCTAGAAATGTATCAAAGAGAAATTCTTCGAATTGCGCTAATTTAATTAGCCGAGGGGCTGCTGGATTTGATACATTTTTTCACCGGCTTTTCTTCTTTCCGTTTCCGATCAAATCGAATTCCGTGTACATACTATGAGAAGGAAGGGGAGGGAATCTAATTAAATGAAACAAATCGCTCCAATAGGTACCTTCGGGACGATGACAGCGATGTGGCTTTCGATGAGGAAAGGTAATTACACCGGTAGAACCGGGGGGACCACCGTTGGAGGTGTCGATCGCCGCCACGTGCCACTTTACCTTTCAGCACTGTTAGTGTGTTACACAATACATAACTTCTCAACCAAAATGATTGCCGGAAGGGTATCGGTTTCGTTTTCCCAAAACTGGAAGGGAAGGGGCAAACAATTGAGGATTATCTGTCAGTGGCACACGACCCCTCGGCCTTAGCTTTAAAAATTCTATCGGTTTGAACTATTCTCAGTGTATCGTGTGCGTACGAGAACTGTGTGGAAGAATCATCTGCTTTGAAATAAACGTCAGTTGCAGGTAGAGAACCAGACGGCGTCTTTCAACTTTCCTAAAGTTTGTGGAGCTTGTTCCGGTGAAGAATGGTCATGTTCAGAGGAACCTTGAAAAAGGGGAGGGGGGGCAAAACTTTGATGGGACTTGTATCTTTCACAATCGGAGAACAGACAAGTCAGGTAGGACATAAACTTGACGGCAGACTTTTTTTTATCCATCACTATATGCAGACTTAAATCTGCCGGGAAGAAAAACTTTCAAACTTGTTTTTTTTTTTTTGTTTCGGATAGAATCTGATACTTTTATTGCCAGATGGAACTCGAAATCTGTTTCTGTTGTTCTTCTTGAATGCATTGACATATCAAATCGATCGATGCATTCGCGATAGCTCAATAAAATTCCTTTAACGTTGTCAAAAAACTTTTTTGATCCTAATAATCCAGATCGAAGCCTAGAAGCAAGACAGATCTAACGAAAGAAAATCTGTGCCCGAAGAGTTGTTCAGAATTCCTCACAGTTCCCTAGGGGCAAGACACTGTGCAAACGAGAGCAACTCTGAGGTATTCTGAGTAAAGCTAGGGGCAAGACACTGTGCAAACGAGAGTAACTCTGAGAAATTCTGAGTAACTCTTTTCACCAATGATCGACGAAATTTGTTGAAAAACACCCCTAAAACTGCAAGAAAAGCGAGATATCGGGCAATATTGTTTTGATTTTACGATAAATCAGGCAACACCCATGTAAAAACGGGAGCATTCCAGAGAAATTCTGAGCAACTCTGTGCCGGAAAATGTACTCTCCAGCACAGTGTCTTGCCCCAAGGAGTAAAGCTAGTATGACATTCTTTGACCAATGCCAAATATTTGACCACTTTTAACAGTTAAATTTTGACCGAGGTGTACCTGGCAAACAAAAATATTTGTCACTCTCGAAAAACGAATAGGGACAAACAGAGCCAAACAACCTGCCAAAATTTATCTGTCAAAAGTGGTCAAATATTTGGCGTCAGGGCAAAGAGTGTAATAGACCCCTAACTCTTTTTATCGATGATCTACGAAAATTGTTGAAAGACATCCCTAAACTGCAATTTTCATTCAGCACACGCAACACTTTTCAGTTTGACATTAGTGCCAGATCACACTTTGATCTGAATGGGAGAAAATCTGAGAAACTGTGAGGAATTCTGAGTAACACTTCGAACACAGATTTTCTCTAGTTAGATCTGTCTTGCCCCTAGACAGTTCCTAAGATTTTCTCAATTTTCCGCCATTCATATCGAAGTGTGATCTAACACCAATGTCAAGTCAAACTGTAAAGTGTTGCGTGTGCTGAATGAAAATTGTAATTTTGGGGATGTCTATCAACAAATTTCTTCGATCACTGATAAAAAGATCGAAGCACCGCAGTTAAATATAAAAAAAAATAAAAGAAAACGAATTAAACATCCCTACCGAGATCCCTACGAATGAACACTTATTCGATCAAAAAGTTTCAATTCTAGGGGTGATCATTTCGAATAGCAACTCCTGCTCGAGGGGTACGGAAGTCGTATAAAAAATGTACAAAAAGATCATATTTTACAAAAATTAAAAGAAAAACGAATTTTCTTCAAATTTTAATTGAGTTGGCAAACAAAACTTAACAACTCCCCATAGTAATGCGGAAAATGATGCACACACGCAAACACTTCCGATTCCATAAGCGGAAAGCTAATTAAACAGCGAGAAAATTTAATGTCACGCCTTGCAAAATTTATTACCAGCGACGATTGCCACCATCGTTACCGAAGTAACCCAGTAAAAAATGGAAAATCCGTCTCCTACTGCTTGCTTGCTAGAGTGGAGACTGAAGTCGCAGTCTTCATCGGCAACCCGAACGACGATGATTATTCCGGGAGTCAAGGTGTGCTTGCCATTTTCCACAATGGCGGAACTTTTCCAATTAAACAGCTTGTTAGAATGGGGATACTTTTCTTCACTTGACATCCCACTCTCCGGATGGAAATTTATTCGTTTAGTTATTCGCATCCTAGGTGTGCAATTTTAACGCAGTAAGCGCGTTGACATTTCCAAGGTTGCGGACATTTTGACGTCGAGTTACCATGTGAGCATAGGTGGCTGTGATTGCCACTAGGGGCAAGACACTGTGCTGGAGAGTACATTTTCCTTCACAGAGTTGTTCAGAATTTCTCCGGATTTCTTTCGTTTTCTCTTGGGTGTTACCTGATTTACAGTAAAACCTCCATGAGTCGATATTGAAGGGACCATCGACTCAAGGAAATATCGAGTAGTGGAACAAAAATCCTTTGGGAAGCATTTTGGGGGGACCATCATAGTAACCCAGAAATTATTTTTCAGTATGGAAAAATTTACCTCCATGAGTCGATATCGAGTCATGGAACATCGACTCATGGAGGTTCGACTGTATATCAAACTGGCTGACCCCGGCAAACTTTGTCTTGCCTACTGCGTTTTTTGACGTTTCAAGTCTTTAGCCAAGTCCAAGTCCCCGTTCAAAATGTATGAAGAATGGTGTTGCGAAGGAATGTCACCTTTGGCGCGATACACCGATGATTGATAGCAACTTTTATGTTATGCAGCTTCAATGCTGGAATTCAGTTTATTTTATTACAATTAATCTTAATCTAAACACAATTATATACATACATTTTGGTATCTTATTTCGCGCTTTCCAAAGATGCACCTCCAATCAGGGGCGTACAATTTCGTTTCAATGATACACTTTCATGCAACATTTGAATGAGTCACTTCAAGTGTTTCATACATTTTTCTAATGACTCGGTCGTTAAAAAAAACTTTTCCACTCATCGTAGCACTCGGTAGTCTCCCACCCGGTCGCATTGTTTGTGCTTCACCCGTCAGAGCATTAGTGTCTCACTGGTGCGCGCTAGTCTCTCAATGGTTACTGGCGCCAGTTAATTGGATTTAAGTGGTCGAATTTGTTATCCTCTTTCATAAAACATAATTATCATTCTATTGGCGTGCACCACTATTTAAAAATTATGTGGTTTAAATAGTGTTTTTAGCATGTTGAAGTATTTCAACGACTCATAAATGAAACGAAAATCCAAGTGTATCATTCCATGTTTCATACACACTTGTTTCTGTAGCAGCAACGAACGAGTGTGTTGCTGGGTGAGAGATGAAGCATCACAGCAGTCCGTTCGCATGGGAAACGATTTGCTACAGTCGTCGTACGTCATGTTTTCCTTTCGAAATTGCACGACCCTGCCTCCAATCAACAAATTATATTATTCTTCACGGTTATCTTTTATTCAGTCCGTGTTGCCAGTTTCACAGCATTTTCATCTCAACAAATGGATTTTCAAAAACTCTCGATTTCTCCATGTTTTATGGCTCATAAACCTTCCTTGGGTAAACACTAACTGAACAAAACAAAGATGACTCAAATCCGACATTCCGTTCGCGAGTTATGCGCGGTCCCACGTATGCCACTGCATTTTTATATATATAGATATATATATATATATATATATATAGATAGATAGATTCAAAACAATATTTCCCGATATCTCGCATTTCTTACAGTTTTAGGGGTGTTTTTCAAAAAAATTCGGCGATCATTGGTTAAAGAGCTACTCAGAAATACTCAGAGTTACTCTCGTTTGCACAGTGTCTTACCCCTAGCTTGCCACTTTACGGTTTTGTATTTTTTGGGATGGAAGTCGATTGTGCGTTCGTAGAAATTTTCGTGTAAGAATTGGACTTCTTTAGCAATGTACTTTTGGATTTGTTGAACTGAAATGACAATGTGTGACATTTTACCACAGACATCCAAGTCCAGTTCTAGGGGCAAGACACTGTGCAAACAAGAGTAACTCTAAGAAATTCTGAGTTACTCTTTTCACCAATGATCGACGAAATTTATTAAAAACACCCCTAAAACTGCAAAAAAAGCGAGATATCGGGCAATATTGTTTTGATTTTGCGATAAATCAGGCAACACCCATGTAAAAACGGGAGAAACCCGGAGAAATTCTGACGGAAAATGTACTCTCCAGCACAGTGTCTTGCCCCAAGGCCCAGTTTAAAAACTGTGTAAGGAATTTAATGGTCATTTGAAATGGCAACACAAGCAACACAAGTGGCAACATCGTGATGGCGCTGCTATCGCAAAGTTCCCAAACTACTGTCAGTGGTGTATATAAAACCTAGGGGCAAGACACTGTGCAAATGAGAGCAACTCTGAGAAATTCTGAGTTACCCTTATTATCGATGATCGACGAAATTTGTTGAAACACATCCCCAAAACTGCAATTTTCATTCAGCTCACGCAACACTTTGCAGTTTGACATTGGTGTCAGATCACACTTTGGTCTGAATGGGAGATAATCTGAGGAACTGTGAGGAATTTTAAGCAACACTTCGAACACAGATTTTCTTTCGTTAGATTTGTCTTGCCATAGGGGATGACACTAAGTTTTCCCAAGCCGAAATATCCACAAAAAAAGCCGAGAAAAGACGAAAAACCTGGTGAAACCCGCAAAACTTTTGCGGGTTTTTTGCGACTTTTTTTTTGTCTTTTTAGGCTTTTTTGGGGACATTTCAGCTTGGCAAAACTAGTGTCACCCCCTGTATCTTGCCCCTAGTATAAAACATCGTTAAGGAGAATAAATTTAGAGATTCTCATGGGAATTCTTCTAAGAATTCATTCAGGAACTTTCTCTAGACGTTCCTTCAGAAAGTCATAGGATGATCTTCCAGGTATCCATTCCATCGGAAATTTCTTTGAATACTTTGAATTCCACCTAGGATTTCCACCCGGAAATTTTATAGGGATTTTTTTGCTGAACTTTCTGCGAAGATTTTTAAAGAATTTCTCATGATTCGTTGACGAGTTTTTTCATAGTTGTCTTCTGGAATTCATTTAAGAATTTCAATACCCTGTTAGCATAAGTAGCTGCATAACAGCCCAAGAAACATTTTTGTTGTATAAGAGTGGAATAAACCACTCATAAGCAAACTTCAGCTTAAGAAACTATTGTTCAGCTACTTATCACAGACAAACAGACGTAACACTTGCGAAATTTCCAGCGACCACTCTTTTAACGATCGTTTTAAATTTTCATAGTTGTGGCTTTCACAACCAGAGGCGCGCGCATCGTTTTTCTATGCGTTTGACGTTTCACACTAGCGCCACAGACAAACAGACGTAACACTTGCGAAATTTCCATCGCCCACGCTATTAACGATCATTTTAAATTTTCATTGTTGTGGCTTTTACAACCAAAGGCGCACGCATCGTTTTTCTATGTGTTTGACGTTTCACACTAGCGCCTTCTGTAGACGATATTGCACAACACAGTGATTTGTGCAACTTTTCCACCAGGTGATGGTAATGTGAACTGGGCGATGGATGTCCATGAAAAATTGCTCAAGATGTTACGTCTGTTTGTCTGTGGAATTTCTCTTGGGGATTTTTTTAAATAATTTCTTACGAAATCTCTCCAATCTATCAGCACAGACAAACAGACGTAACACCTTGAACGATTTTCATGGACATACATCGCCCAGTTCACACTACCATCACCTGGTGGAAAAGTTGCACGAATCACTGTGTTGTGCAATATCATCAACAGAAGGTGCTAGTGTGAAACGTCAAACGCATAGAGCAACGGTGCGCGCGCCTCTGGTTGTGAAAGCCACAACTGTGAAAATTTAAAATGATCGTTAAAAGCGTGGTCGATGGAAATTTCGCAAGTGTTACGTCTGTTTGTCTGTGCTATCAGGATTTCCTCCAGATATTTCATTGTGAAATTATTTGGGGTCTGCAAGCACAGACATCTGTATAAGCTACATTTTTTTCCAGAATGTTTTCTTACCAGAACTTCCTAATAATTCTGGCAATAAATATTCGGGGATTTCCTGCGAAAATCCCATCACTGTTCGATTACTTTTGCACATTTTGGTTGTCTTGTCACGCCCCAACCTGGTGAACGATGCTCCAAAATCAGGGCTTTTCAGAGGTTTTCAGACCCCTTTTTGTTCGTGCTTAAACGGTTGTTCTCTGTGATCAAACTGCCAAGTGTTGCGTGTACTGAATGAAAATTGCAGTTTTAGGGCTGTCTTTCAACAAATTTCGTTGATCATCGTTAAAAAGAGTAATTCTCAAAGTTGCTCTTGTTTGCACAGTGTCTTGCCCCTAGTTTAAAGCCAACTTTTAAAATTTTCACCATTTCGAACGATTCTCGAATGAAAATCGCCTCCTTTTCGACTCCAGCGCCTCTGGTTGTGAAACGAGGCGGCTCCGGCTTGCACAAATCGCCAATTTCATTTTGACGGTACAACACACGCACACCACCGCACTCCAACAAACAACCCGCAAACATGCAATGTAAACGCGGCCCAGGTGGTCCCATTCCTTTATTCTCTCTCGCTCTCCCGTCCGTCGCTACCATAATGACGTCATCGACCCCTCTGGATCACCTCAACGAAGAGCGAAAGAAACGGCACCAAAGTGGTCGTACCCGTACGCCTCCACCTCATCGGCTTTGACGTCTCCGCGCTGGTGAACCGTCCGACAGGTCCGACACGAAACATCATCATTTCGAGCCACGTCTAAACTCGGTTGCAAGTCGCTCGCTCGCTGGTGTAATTTTTCTTCGATTCGCGTTCGCGTTCCATGTCGGTGCCGTTTTTGAAACGATTTTTCGGTGGAAAATAGTGCGTGAAAGTGTGCAAAAGCTGCGAAAATGGTTAGTTTCCGGGGGGAATTTTCGCTGGGCAGTGAAATCCGTGCGGTGGGGGTGGATTCTGCGGTGTTTTCTGGGGAGTGATGAAATCCCGGGGGGCGCAGACCCTTCTGACGGCTGTCGTGTCGTGTGGGAAGAAGATTTTCCTGGATGTGCTGGAAGTGGAAGTTTTTCCCCGATTTTCCTTGGCCGGGATGGTGTAGTCCTGAAAGCAGTTATAAAATTGTGATTTTCCATTGGAACGAAGTCTGTTTTCATGATTAAAGTGCCTAAAATCGTTCGATTCGATTTCAAGAGATACAAGAAGAGTATGACGACGACGAACGCGAAGAAAAATCCAGCCGGAAGAAGTGCAAGAGAGTGCGACCGTCGTCATCGTCGTCGTCGTCGGGTGAATGGTGATGATGTTGACGATTGGGGCAACCCAACTGGAAGCGATTCGCCGTCGGAACTCTTGAAGCGGAAGGGCCCCAGCCAGCGAACAAGCAGAGCAGCTGGTTGAATACTGGATTTTTGTTTTCGTGACGTGTTTTTAATGGAGGGGGCGGGGGATATCGTCTCTAGCGGTTCGGTTCCCAGGGAAATGTACTAGTTTAGTGTCCACCGGAAAATTTACCGTCGGCAAATACCTACTTATCATTTTATCATCCTCCGCACAGTGATTCACAGAATTCCGACCGATTAATCCTAGAGCTTTTCACGGGAATGTTACAGAATTTCTTCCCGGTATTGCTCCCAGAGCACCTCATGGGATTTACCCGGAGTTTTTCCTGTGTTTTGCTCAAGAAACTTTGTAATATTTCTACCAGAATTTATCCCGAATTCTCTATAAGAATTTCTATCGGGAAAAGTTTTAGAATTTCTCTCGGGATTCCCCTTGGAGGTTTTACGCGATTCCTTCCGGTGTTCCTTTCGGGATATCCCCAGAATTTCTCTCATAGTTGCTAAATGAAATTATTCCTGGAATTTCTACTAGAGTTCCTCCAAGGATTTCTCAAGGAGTTTTTCACGAGTTTTCTGCAGGAGTTCCTCTCGAAATTCATTCCAAAGTTTTTCATATAATATCTTCAAAAAATGTATGTGGGCGAGATTTCCTACCTGGTTTTCTACAGTAATTCCAGCTGGGATATTTCTTAAAGGTTCTTGAAGGGTTTATTTTGAAGTTTAACCCGAGATTTCTCTTGGAGTTTTTCCTGGAACATCTCTCAGAATATTCCTTCCGATGTTGGTCCTGGGATGTGTCTCAGAATCTTTCTGAGTTTACTCTGGACTTTCTCCTAAGATTTTTTCCAGAGTGCCTTCCGAGATTTCTACAGGAGCTATTGCTGATATTTCTTATTTATTTTTCCCGTGAATTCTTTCAGAGCCAGGCTGTTTCTGGTAGTTGAATTGTTCAAACAACCTTTTTACATTGAATCAGTTTCTGCTATCGAATGGTATATCGTAATCTGTTATCATTTAGCTATTGAATGACATCTTATTTATGAAAATTGTATTTCATAAACATTGAAATAAATCGATTTTTCCATAACTCTATTTCGTAACGCATATAGACTGTTTCAGAAATTATAAATACACTTTGTTTATTAAACTAAATGAACTGTTCTAACGATTTTTACCAACTTCTTCCAGAGTATAGCATATTGTACTTCATATTTTTGTATTTCCTTTCAATTGTCTTGATATTTTAAAGAACAGTCGAGTTCTCTAATAAATGACTTAATTTTTCAAATTTGCATTTGCACAAAGGTGTTTTTAATGATTTCAACATTAATTATCACATAATACCAAAAATTATCTAATTTTTTATCATTCGCTTTCTCAACAAGTTGTCTAAGGAATGCCTTGATCAAAATTTGGGAAAAATCGATAAAGAAATTTCCACAACTTTTTTTCGGAGGTCAAGTTTCTCATTTTTTAAAGTTTTCTACGGAACATAAGAACTACCACACAGTTTTTTAGCTTTCCTAAATGCAATTAATCTAAACAAACTAATTTTTTCAGCTCATTCGATCCTTCAGATGGCAAAGCTTGTCATACAATAAAAACGAATGCAGTAAGCAGTAATTAAGACATTCGTTTGCTTAACGTTTATTGCTACTAGTGTTGTTGAGAAATTTGCAATAAAAATGTTTGTTTTGAGAAGGCCCGTAATGGTGGTTCTTGATAAAATATTCCAGTAAAAATTACTCTTACCAATCGAGAAATATCTTTTATTATCGATACCGCAATTTTTATTGCGTTTGGAAATTAAATATTTTATCTTTTTTTTTTTTATTCTTCATCACTTAACCTAATTTACAGCTCTATTGTCCACTGGGGCACTACGTGAGCAATTTCAATTGACAGCTGCACTTACATTTTGTACAGCGCCTAGATTCTATTCTACTTTATCGAACTGGTTGCCTTTCTGCTGCTTTCACTTTTTCTACTTTATACATAGTAGAATGATGAGCACAAGGAGGATGATGGATGGCCGTTGTTCCTTTCCAGTCCGATTGGGGGTCCATTATGAGTAGCAGTTCGCCGATGTCCAGGTATCCGGGTCCGTTTGAGCCATGGGGCTCAGAAGAGGGTCAGTGTCAGTTGCTCTCGGGGGAAAAGCAACTGACGAAAAATTGCAAGTGCCGGGGCTGGGAATCAAACCCATGACCATCCGCATATGAAGCGAACGTGTGACCAACTACGCCACGGGCCCCGGCAAATATTTTATCTGTGAGATTTTTTTCTTCTCTACTATGCTACATTTTTTGGCCACTTTGTGCAATTTCAAATTTTAATCATTTAGTTTACAGAGCCCTATTTTTTAACTTTTACCAGAAACATCAACAAAATTGGTATTATTTGCTACGTTAGCATGTTTACTATAAGAGCTAGAAGAAACTTTTTTGGGTAATGTGCTTAAATTGAAATGGTAGGTTATCGTTAGTGTATTTATAATTTCTGAAACAGTCTATACATTGTCAAACATTCATGCTTCGCGTAAATACTAAGTATAATATGCGGTTCGAAATCACTGTATTACTTCAATGTGATATCCTAGAGTTGGATTTAATCAACGAAACTTTTATGCAAATGATTTTTTTTTTTCAATGAAATATACGATTTATAAAGGATTTTAATTCTAAAATAACTCAAAAAGTACGTAATTTGTAAAAATTTGGACAACATATTCGAAATCAGCGACCCCGAATTTAGTAAGTAAGGGTATTTCCAAATTAACAAATTAACATTGATCACTAACATGATCAATGTTACCCCAAATAAACAAAATCAAAAATTAGATTAGACCTCTTTAAACATGTTTTAAAGTTTTACAATACTTTTTCGAGTAGCTTAACACATACTCAGAGGGGCAGTGCTTGTTTTAAAAACAAGAAACATGTAACGTTTGCTTTATCAAGAGAATTATTCAAGAATAATCGAAAATTCTGATCAATGTTACCCCGGATTATGGTACTCCTTTAAGGGCAAACGTCTTGACATCCCGCTTCAACAGTGCATCAAAACTTCAAACGCACAAATCTCAAGAAGTAAGCTTCACACAGCAGTGCATTTTATTATTCTATTCTTGCTCACTCGTAATAAGCGTAAAATAATAAGATCAGGTGTGCCGGTTTTGTTTACGAAGAGATTTGTGCCCTCGAAATCGTGAGTATGTACCAAAGTTGGCCATTGTGGCGGCCATTTTGGGATTCTAACAAGTCTGTCCTTAAGTAGTTCTTTAATAGGTACTCCCAAAGCTCGTGCAGCGATTTTTCCACGAATTTTCCTTTAAATGTTTCCTGGAATAACTTACGAAATTCATCGAAAGAATTCTAGTTAAACCTTGCGAGAAACTTCGCAAAATCTTATTGAAGAAATCTTTACAGGAACTTTAGGAAAAACCTGAGAAAAAATAAGACATCTCTGAAAAAGCTTCCCGTAATCCCGAGAGCAAATATTAACCCTAAAAGGGATACCTGGGGTCCATTGGACCCCAGGTGCCTTTCGGAGCTCGTCTTTGATGGAACACACTCAGCGAGGTGACGAAACTGAGGCCATAAAGGTATCCCTTTTAGGGTTAAGGACATCCAAGGAGGAACGCTGAAAACCTCACGGAGTCCTAAGAGCAACTATTTGAACTAGCACAACTTAGAAAAATTATTGGATGGATCTTCAGGAGGAATCCAGCGAGAAACTCTGGAACAAATAATGGGAGGTAATCCAACAAATAACTCGTTTAAAACTTCTGTGTAAATCCAAGAAGGAACTTTGGTAGCAATCGCAGCAACAGCTCTCAGAAATCTTGAAATAATTTTTGAAGAGTATATAATTTTTAGGAAATTTGGATTATTTTTCCCCCTGTAAATACCTGTAAAACTCAGGGAATTTTATTTTGAGTAATGAGTAGACTAGACACCCTGAAAACAGTTAAACATGTTTGCAAACGTAACAGAGTTCGGCTCCGTTAGCGCCTAGCCCTATCCAGCCACCTAAACTAATATCGTTTCAAATGGTTGATATTATTTTTTTTCCATTTTCCGTTTGAACAAAACAAATCGACAATGATTTTTCAAATAAAAAGAAAATCGGGTTAAGTACGGTTCCTTTGAATTATACTAAGAATTTGCATCCTTTGACAGATACGTATTTCGACCTCAACTGTAAGGTCGTCTTCAGTGTCTTGTACTTGACTAGACTGACACAAGAACAAGACACTGAAGACGACCTTACAGTTGAGGTCGAAATACGTATCTGTCAAAGGATGCAAATTCTTAGTGGAATTCAAAGGAACCGTACTTAACCCGATTTTCTTTTTATTTACAAATATTCCCCTAACAAGCCCAGGTTAATCATCATCACAATGATTTTTCATTAGAGCCAAACTGACATCGATTTCTGTTTATCAATTCTCTCTTTGTTATTACTAAATGTGTATTGAGTTTTCCCAAGATTTTTTTTAAGATCAAATCTGTAGGGAAGGCTACATCTGGCTATAAGAAAAAAAGAATAATGAGTGAGTTTGTTTTGATCAAGTCATCAGCCTAGCGAAAGAGAGAATCGGCGATGTGAAATCGATACTGACTTCAAAATAATAGACCCAAATGAAAATCAATGTCGAAATGTCATGCGCTGCCTGTTATAAGTAAAGACATCCTTAAATATGTGACGATTGGTTAGTAATCACTGATGGGAAATATGGGAAAATTAGCAGCGCCACCACGGATGAAGGTGGAACTATCCATGATAGTGTTAGTAAATCTTCATACCCGCACCAACACACTCTTACACTTTTATACAAAAGTACCACCTCAGCTCAACAGACAGCGGTGCCATCAGTGACGCTTGCCGTTAGTATGGAAAAATAGCAGAGTTCTATGTCTTCTTGATAAATAAGTCTTCGGAAAAATGCTAAATTAGCTTCTTCTTTCCAGAGGTGCCTCTAGGAAGTGCTCTTCCAGCTATACTTGCTGGGATTGCTCCAGGAAGGTGTTTTGACAGAATTTCTCCTAAAGTGTCTTTCGAGATTCCTCTTGAAATTTTTCCGCGATTCTTTCCAGTGTTTCCCATGAGACTTCTCCAGTAGATTTTCCAGATCTGCTGCAGGAGTTATTTATGGGATTTCTACTAGAACTCCCCTGAGAGGATTTCTTCTTTTTCATGAATTTTCTGCAACAGCTTCTGCCGGGATTTCTTCCAAAGTCTCTCCTGCGATTTCTTCAAGAAATTTCCGTGAGCTTTCATCAGAGTTTTGCCCTGGTTTCTACAGAAGATTCCTTCCGGCGTTTGGCCTGGGATGTTTCTGAATTTAATTTGGACTTTTTCTGAAGTTTTTTGGTTAGGTGCCTTTTGGAATTCCTGCAGCAGCTATTGCTGATATTTATCATGGAATTCTTTTCGTTCTTGCAGAGCTTTTTCCAGGCTTTTCCTCGTAGCTGTTTCCCGCTGCCCCATTTATTGCAGTAATCCTCATAAGATTATTTTTTTCACAGCTTTTATCGGAATTATTTCCAAAGATTTTCTCTTAACCCCTATCGTAAATCGTACCAAAATTCTGGATGCTTATTTTTGGGAGTTCTTTGATAGTGGCTCCAATAGTTTTTGTAGGAATTTTTGCAAGAGTTTTTCTCGGAATGTCTCCTAGGATAACTTACAAAATTCCTTGTAAGAAATTCCCGGAGAAATATTGTAAGAAATCTAGGTTAGTTTGGAAGAAAACCTGAGGAAAACTGGGACATCCCGGAAAAAAAATCTGGGAATAACTCCGGCAGGAAATGTTAAGGAAATTCAAGAAGAAACTCTAAAAATCTCCAAAAGAATTTCTGGGAAGGACTGTGGATGAAATACCGCAAGGGTATCCAAGGAAAACATCGGAAATCATCATCTAGAAAGAGATTAAATACCCGGACGAACTTCTGCAAGAACCACTCAAAAATCATGATACTCCAGCAGAGACCCGGTAAAAAACAACTGCATATTTTTTTGGGAAAAACTATGTTGCCTAAGGAGTGTATCGTAAAGTAGTTGAAAATGTTTACAATAGCCTCAAAAATAGATTAATACAACTTTTAAGTAATTTTATTTTTGGAGATACTGTATAAATCCTTGAAAAAAGAAATGGCTTTTATGATTTTCTAAAAATGTTCTTTTAACTGGGTTTTTAACTCAGATTACTGAACGCATGTTTTTAAATTTTTGCACACCTTCTAAAAAATTGAAATTGCGAAAAAAGTTCGATAATGTTCGAAAATTGTTTTCTTTTTTGTGCAAATATAATAAGCTCCAGAATCCCCATGATATAGGCAAATTATTTTTTTCAAGAAAAATCTCCACTGCATTTAAGCGCAATTCTTAAAAATGAAAAAATGCCATTTTTGAGAAACCCCTTTTTTCTATGCTCCTCCAAATCATGTTTACGCAAATAAAAAATACATAAAATGAAAAATTCGCATTTTTTTAAATAGGGTATGTTTTTCAATTTATGGACGAGTAAGTTAGAGCAAAAAATAGAATTTTATAACCTTTTGAGATATTAAAAGCAGAACTTGGCAGAACTTCAAAGTTTGATAAAAAAATAGACGTTTTTTCGACTGGACCATTTTGTAGATATAGGAGATTTTTCTATCGAAAATATGAATTTTGAAAGTCGGTGTTGAATGATATGTTATGTGTACATAACTGTTAACAAGCATCAATATTTTCCAGATTTTTTATCGTACAATTTTTATTCGCTACAGATTTTTGAAATGTAGAATCATAGATGGAATAATCTTAACAAAATTGCATTTTGTGCAGATTTTAATTTTATGAGGTGTGTTCATTTAATCATATTTTCAATAATATTAAACATTTTCCAAATTTTTCCAAGCTGTTCTAAACTTAACTACATCGTGAAGATTTCATAGAAAGACCGAAATGAAAAGACCTTGGAAAAGACCAACCCAGCTTCGAGATAGAGCATCCTGAACATTTTCAACTACTTTCCGATACACTCCTTATGATCGCATATCAGTCCCATATTTGCTGGGTTTCCTATTCATATGGGACATTTATGCGATCATAGGCAGTATGGTAGAAATCCCAAGAACAACTCTCAGAAATCTCGGAAGAAACCCGAAATAGCCTTCCCGCATAAACGATAACCATAAGATTTGCTTAACCACCCATTCGGGATACAGTTCGAACAGTATGCGGTATTGTTGAACCGTCTACATTAGGGTCCGTTTATTGTGTTGGTTTATTAGGGTTGGAAAAAGCTCTTCGGAAATATTCATCGGAATAGCCAACATATCAATCGATACCACCTGTTTTTATTATATTTTATTTATTTTAACCCTAAAAGGGATACCTTCATGGCCTCAGTTTCGTCACCTCGCTGAGTGTGTTCCATCAAAGACGAGCTCTGAAAGGCGCCTGGGGTCCAATGGACCCCAGGTATCCCTTTTAGGGTTAAATTGTAATTTTCAGTTTTCCACTAGATTTTTATCGAAATCCCAACATTACTACACCACCAGCATCTATAACAGACATTCAACTCCATTATGGATTTAACCTGAATGTTTGTTTTCCCTGATTTAATTTCTTATTAAATTAAATTTTCGATGGAATAGCCAATTTCTTGCAAGTAGTTCAAAACCAATCCGTTGGATTCGAAGCAATAGAGGCTTGCAGCAAAAACCTAACCTCATCGAATTTTCATACGATTTGTAAACATTGCCCTCAACTCAACTGTTACTCAACCTATCAAGACGTCTTTCAATTCCGATTGGTTATGGGCCCAGCAAAACCGGACATAGCCAGAAGATTTTCAAGCAGTTTTATTTTAACCGAAGATTTTCTGAAGAAGTAGTTCTGAAGCTCTTACCACGATGGCTAACAACGGAGGCGGAGAAGCTGGAAGCGGAACGGGATTGGGATCCAGCATAGCGGCTTTGGATCGCCGGGTCGCGCGGACCGCCGGAAGCAGTGTTGCCTTGACATTGGAGAAGCTAAAAGGAAGAGAGAATTACGTGACGTGGGCGTTCTCGATAAAGATGACCCTCATCCGGGAAGGCACGTGGAGCGCGGTGGAGCCGCGACAAGGCGAAATCGTTGATGAAGACACGAAGCAGCGGGCGTTGGCCACCATATGTCTTGGCTTGGAGAAGACCAACTACAGCTTGGTGATGACCGCAAAGGACGCAAGGGAAGTTTCGGACCAGCTCAAGAATGCTTTTCAAGATGACGAAGTCTATCGGCGGATCAGTTTGCTACAGCCGGCTACAGCAGCTTACTTCGATTCGGTTGGAAAATTTTCAAACAACCGAAGCGTACGTGGATGCCATGGTAACGACGAGCCACAAATCGTTACTGCTGATGGGACTGCCAAAATACTATGCTCCCATGGTAATGGGAATAGAAGCATCGGGTCAAGCCTAATCGGTCGATACACTCAAGTCCAAGATCCTCCAGGACGTGAAGCCGAAGCAAGAACCAATGAGCAGCAACGATGAAGGTGCGTTCTACAGCGGCCAGCAACACCAAAGACGCCGTAGGGCCGGCAGTTCGAGCAAGGATAAGGACGATTGCTGTATCACCTGCAATAAACCTGGCCATTACGCTGTCAATTGCCTGGACATGCCTGGATCGTCGAAGCGCAACAAGCGACGAATAATGTGTGCAGCTTTTACCATCGGTTATGTGGAACAGGAGGAGTTGTCGACTCAGGAGTGACCACCCACATGGCGCGTGTGGAAACAGGTTTTGAGAAGAAGCAGGAGCTAGCGCTTCAAATTGGGACATGAGCATGAGCATGAGCTAGCGCTTCAAATTGGGACGGCGAAAAACGGAACCATATGTTCGAAATCAAGAGGAAAGGTCAATATTTCGACCTGGAGCTTGGGGTGGCCGGGAGACATGACAGTTAAAATTCCCAAGTGTAGCGAAATAACACAGTAGCAAGTAGACTTTATTTACACTGTAATACTACATTACAAAGACGACACGTTACTACACAGCGGCTACATTACTTCTTAATAATCTCTGCGATTGTGCATCTGCCAAAGGCATGTCGGAAATGCTATCGGTGAGCACGCAGAACGACGAGAGCATGAGAGCCAATACAGTGGTTCTCAACAGTCAACTTGGAGTGCGTTGAAGGTGATGTTGCCCTGTAAGAGATGTTGGAAGTACCCAACTTGGCAACGAACCTGTTATCCGTAAGATTTGTGCCAAGAGGTTCAATGTGCTTTTTACGAAGGAAAGATGCCAAGTCCTAACGCAAGCCGGAGAAATGTTTGCATCTGGGGTTGCCGAAAGAGGATTGTACCGGCTTAACCGACCATACGCGGTCACCGATATGAGCATGTGGCACAGGCGAATGGGACACCTTAAAAAGCAAGTTATGTAGAAACTACGAAAATCTGGAATGCGTTGCCTGCATCCAAGGTAAGCACGCTCGTGATTCGTTTCCATGCAGCGGGAGTCGAGCACAAGAAAAGCTAGAGTTGGTGCACACGGATTTGTGTGAACCGTTTGAAGTTCCCTCGATCGGTGGCAGCCGATATTTCTTGAGCTTCATCGACGATGCAACGAGAAAGGTAATGATTTACATGCTGGATACAAAGGACCAAGCCCTCGAAGCATACAAAGAATTCAAAGCTATAGCGGAACGTCAGACAGGCAAGAAATTGAAAATTCTACGCAGCGACAACGAACGTGAGTATGCCAATTCAAGGCTCAAGGCAAGCATGGCTCGAGATGGGGTGCGACATCAGAAGAAGTGCCCATACACTCCCGAGCAAAATGGAGTAGCCGAGCGGACGAACCGCATCATACTGGACAGAATGAGGAGCATGCTGAACGACGCGAATCTACCAAAAAAGTTCTGGGTGGAGACGGTGAACACAGCGGTGTACCTCATCAACCGCAGTTCAACACGAGCACTAGAAATTACTCCGGAAGAAGCGTGGACGGGTAAGAAACCGCACCTGAGCCATTTGAAGATATTCGGTGCAGCAGCGATGATTCATCAATCGAAGTAGAAGGAAGCTTGATCCGAAATTCACCAAGTGCGTTTTCATGGGCTACACTAAGGATACAAAAGGGTTCCGGTTATACGATCCGGAGAGGCACGACATTGCTATCAGTTTGGATGTCATCATTGTGAATGTGGAACGCAGTGAGTTCGAAGCACAGAAGGATTTCGTCGAGTTCATGAAGATCGAATTTCTGGAATGGATCGATGAGGTACCAGTGCGGGCCCCGAAATCAGGACGAACCGAAAGAAGCAAGTGGTGAATGTACATTGGGAGGAGCAACGGCCCTAGCAGAATCTTCAGAGGGCAGTTCATCCGATTACGACTTTGAAGACGCCGACGACATTGCGCTCCCACCGCAATCAGTAAACCCAGCTGTCCTAGAGCATGAGTTAAGGCAGCGGTTGGGAGCGCCGTCCTTCAGGCACGTATAGTGATTTTGATTCGTATAGCATACATACTCGCCAAAACGTTTCCCAACAGACCAACCCATTCCATGAGATGAGCGTTCAAACTTCGTTCAATGAGGTATTGAAGCGACCAGACCGGGACCTATGGATAGAAGCTATTCGGCAGGAGATCGAAACCCACAAGACTAATGGGACGTGGGAGCTTTCTAGAACTACCGAAGAAGCGCCATCCGGAGTAAGTGGGTGTTTACCACCAAACGAGGCGCTGATGGGCAGATCGAGCGGTACAAGGCCCGCCTGGTTGTAAAGGGATGTTCGCAGAGGCCCGGACATCGATTTCGAGGACGTTTACGCGTCAGTGGTGAAGTACTCAATAATTCGGTACCTTCAGTAATTCCGGTAACGATTTTTTTTTTCTGCTTCAGCAGTTACTACCGCAATTTCTTATGGAATTTCCGCTAGGATTCCCCCAAAAATAGCTGGAGAAATTTCTCCAGGAATCAACACTGGGATTTCTACAGAAGTTTCTGTTATTATTCCTCCCGGAATTCCTCTTGGGGTTCCTCCCGGAGCACGTTCTTGTATTTCCCCAGCAATGCCTCTTAAGATTCTTTCACAAATTTCTTCTGTAATTCCTTCAGACATTAGGAGTTTTTCAGCAAATCCATTAAGGATTTCTTCAGGGATTCCTTCAAGAGTTCTTTCAGTGATTTTTCGAAGAATCCTCCATAGATGTATCCAGGAACTCCGCTGGGACTTTTTCCAAGGATTCTTTATAGAATTTCTGAAAAGAATTTCACTAGTGGTTTCTCCGTGAATTTTCCTAAGCATTCTCCATGAAATCCTCTAGTAATGATCAATCCAATAATTCTACTTAGAATATATCCAAGAATTCCTTCGGGTTGTTTTTGCGGGAATTTCTCCAGTAAGTCCTCCTATAGAAGTGCCTCCTGGGATTCGCGTAAGGACTCCAATCAATCTTACTTGTACTTTTTACAACGGCACGCGTCCTGATGGATTAATGCTTTTTATTCTACTAGGTTCTGGCACCAGTACAAAAACCTTTATTTTCAATTAAGCGTAAATTATTTGACTTGATGGAAACATCGTCCTGCGTAAACACTAGATTACCTCATTGATTTATCTAGAACGGGAAAACACCATATTAACATTATCAGCACTAGTATTACTGTAACCATGGCTCACAACCCACCGCAATCCGTGCCTCACTTCTAGAACTTTGAAACAGTTTTCTCGCATTGTATTCAACAATTATTCTTCCCAATTCATTCAGCCCCTGCGACTTGACATCAAGAGGCGGCTAACGTCCCGCTCGGATCGGGTCAAATCGGTGGACCTGCACCCCACAGAACCATGGATGCTGTGCGCCCTCTACAACGGCCACGTGCACGTCATGAACTACGAAAACCAACAGCTGGTCAAAGACTTCGAGGTGTGCGACATCCCGGTCCGGTGCGCCCGCTTCGTAGCGCGCAAAAACTGGATCATCACCGGATCGGACGACATGCAGGTCCGCGTGTTCAACTACAACACCCTGGAGAAGGTCCACTCGTTCGAGGCACACACAGATTACGTTCGGTGCATTGCTGTGCACCCCACACAGCCCCTCATTCTGACGAGCAGCGACGACATGCTGATCAAGCTGTGGAACTGGGAAAAGATGTGGTCCATGCAGCGGGTCTTCGAGGGCCACACCCACTACGTGATGCAGATCGTGTTCAACCCGAAGGACAACAACACATTCGCCAGCGCTTCGCTGGATCGTACGGTGAAGGTGTGGCAGTTGGGATCGAATGTTCCGAACTTTACGCTTGAGGGGCACGAGAAGGGTGTGAATTGTGTGGATTATTATCATGGAGGTGATAAGCCGTATCTGATCTCCGGAGCGGACGACCGACTGGTCAAGATTTGGGACTATCAGAACAAAACGTGCGTGCAGACGTTGGAGGGACATGCACAGAATGTGTCGGCGGTGTCGTTCCATCCGGAGTTGCCGATTGTGTTGACGGGGTCCGAGGATGGGACTATAAGGATTTGGCATTCCGGAACCTATCGGTTGGAGACGTCGTTGAATTATGGGTTCGAGCGGGTGTGGACCATTGCCTGCATGCGAGGAACGAACAACGTGGCGCTTGGGTGAGTACCTTTTAAATTGTCTTTTTTATTATATTTTTGTAAGTACTTCTTCGACTAAAAGTTTGTTTTGCTCAAGAATCCAGCCAAATGGAAGTTGAGCCAATTTTGCTCTAAATTTTGAACCAATTCTGTTCAGGATTCTCATCAAAATATGCTCCGAATTCTGAGCCAATTTTGTTCTGAATTCTGAACCAATTCTGCTCTGGATTTTGAGCCAATTCTGCTCGGGATTTTGAGCAAATTTTGCTCCGGTTTCTGAGCCAATTTCGCTACGGATTCTGAGCCAATTTTGCTCCGGATTCTGAACCAATTTCGCTATGGATGCTGAGCCAATTTTGCTCTGAATTTTGAGCCAATTCTGCTCTGGTTTCTAAGCCAATTTTGCTCCGGTTTCTCAGCCAATTTTGCTCCGGATTCTGAGCCAATTCTGCTTCGGTTTCTGAGCCAATTTTGCTCCGGATTCTGAGCCAATTTTCCTCCGGTTTCTGAGCCAATTTTACTCTGGATCCTGAGTCAATTCTGCTCCGGATTCTAAGCCAATTTTGCTCCGAATTCTGAGCCAATGTTGCTCCGGATTCTGAGCCAATTCTGCTCCGGATTCTGAGCCAATTCTGCTCCGGTTTCTGAGCCAATTTTGCTCCGGTTTCTGAGCCAATTTTTCTGGATCCTGAGCCAATTCTGCTCCGGATTCTAAGCCAATTTTGCTCCGGATTCTAAGCCAATTTTGCTCCGGATTCTGAGCCAATTCTGCTCCGGTTTCTGAGCCAATTCTGCTCCGGTTTCTGAGCCAATTTTGCTCCGGTTTCTGAGCCAATTTTTCTGGATCCTGAGCCAATTCTGCTCCGGATTCTAAGCCAATTTTGCTCCGGATTCTGAGCCATTTTTGCTCCGGATTCTGAGCCAGTTTTGCTCCGGATTCTGAGCCAATTCTGCTCTGGTTTCTGAGCCAATTTTGCTTCGGATTCTGAGCCAATTTTGCTCTACATTCTGAGCCAATCCTGCTCTGGTTTCTGAGCCAAATTTGCTCCGGATTCTGAACCAATTTTGCTCTGGATTCTGAGTCAATTGTGCTCCGGTTTCTAAGCCAATTTTGCTCCGGATTCTCAGCCAATTTTGCTCCGGATTCTGAGCCAATATTGCTCAGGATTCTGAGCCAATTCTGCTCCGGTTTCTGAGCCAATTTTGCTCTGGATTCTGAGCCAATTCTGCTCCGGTTTCTGAGCCAATTCTGCTACGGATTGTAAGCCAATTTTGCTCCGGATTCTAAGCCAATTTTGCTCCGGATTCTGAGCCAATGTTGCTCCGGATTCTGAGCCAATTCTGCTCCGGTTTCTGAGCCAATTCTGCTCCGGTTTCTGAGCCAATTCTGCTACGGATTGTAAGCCAATTTTGCTCCGGATTCTAAGCCAATTTTGCTCCGGTTTCTGAGCCAATTTTGCTCTGGATTCTGAGCTAATTCTGCTCCGGTTTCTGAGCCAATTCTGCTACGGATTGTAAGCCAATTTTGCTCCGGATTCTAAGCCAATTTTGCTCCGGATTCTGAGCCAATGTTGCTCCGGATTCTGAGCCAATTCTGCTCCGGTTTCTGAGCCAATTCTGCTCCGGTTTCTGAGCCAATTTTTCTCCGGTTTCTGAGTCAATTTTTCTGGATCCTGAGCCAATTCTGCTCCGGATTCTAAGCCAATTTTGCTCCGGATTCTGAGCCATTTTTGCTCCGGATTCTGAGCCAATTTTGCTCCGGATTCTGAGCCAATTCTGCTCTGGTTTCTGAGCCAATTTTGCTTCGGATTCTAAGCCAATTTTGCTCTACATTCTGAGCCAATCCTGCTCTGGTTTCTGAGCCAAATTTGCTCCGGATTCTGAACCAATTTTGCTCTGGATTCTGAGCCAATTATGCTCCGGTTTCTGAGCCAAATTTGCTCCGGATTCTGAACCAATTTTGCTCCGGATTCTCAGCCAATTTTGCTCCGGATTCTAAGCCAATTCTGTTCGGGATTCTGAGCTAATTTTCTCGAAGATTCTGATTAAATCCTGCTTAGGATTCTGAGCCAATTTTGCTCTGGATTCTGAGCTAATTCTGCTTCGGATTCTGAGCCAATTCTGCTCCGGTTTCTCAGCTAATTCTGCTCCGGTTTCTGAGCCAATTTTGCTCCAGATTCTGAGCCAATTTCGCTCCGGATTCTAAGCCAATTTTGCTCAGGTTTCAGAGCCAATTCTGCTTCGGATTCTGAGCCAATTCTGCTCCGGTTTCTGAGCTAATTCTGCTCCGGTTTCTGAGCCAATTCTGCTACGGATTCTGAGCCAATTTTGCTCTGGATTCTGAGCCAATTCTGCTCCGGTTTCTGAGCCAATTCTGTTCCTGTTTCTGGGCCAATTTTGCTCCGGATTCTAAGAGAAGATTCTGATTAAATCCTGCTTGGGATTCTGAGCCAATTTTGCTCTGGATTCTAAGCCAATTCTGCTTCGGATTCTGAGCCAATTCTGCTCCGGTTTCTGAGCTAATTCTGCTCCGGTTTCTGAGCCAATTTTGCTCCAGATTCTGAGCCAATTTCGCCCCGGATTCTGGGCTAATTTTGCTCAGGTTTCAGAGCCAATTCTGCTCAGGTTTCTGAGCCAATTCTGCTACGGATTCTGAGCCAATTTTGCTCTGGATTCTGAGCCAATTCTGCTCCGGTTTCTGAGCCAATTTTGCTCAGGATTCTGAACCTATTCTGCTCTCAATTCTGAGCCAATTCTGCTCTGGTTTCTGAGTCAATTTTGCTCTGGATTCTGAGCCAATTCTGCTACGGTTTCTGAGTCAATTTTGCTCAGGATTCTGAGCCAATTCTGCTCAAGTTTCTGAGCCAATTTTGTTCCGGATTCTGAGCCAATTTTGCTCTGAATTCTGAGCCAATTCTGCTCTGGTTTCTGAGCCAATTTTACTCTGGATTCTGAGCCAATTCTGCTACGGTTTCTGAGCCAATTCTGCTCCGGATTCTAAGCCAATTTTGCTCCGGTTTCTGAGCCAATTTTGCTCCGGATTCTGAACCAATTTTGCTCCGGTATCTGAGCCAATTTTACTCTGGATTCTGAGCCAATTCTACTCCGGTTTCTGAGCCAATTTTGCTCAGGATTCTGAGCCAATTCTGCTCAAGTTTCTGAGCCAATTTTGCTCCGGATTCTGAGCCAATTTTGCTCTGAATTCTGAGCCAATTCTGCTCTGGTTTCTGAGTCAATTTTGCTCTGGATTTTGAGCCAATTCTGCTCCGGTTTAGCCAATTTTGTTCTGGATTCTGAGCCAACTTTGCTCTGGATTCTGAGCCAATTCTGCTCCGGTTTCTGAGCCAATTTTGTTCTGGATTCTAAGCCAATGCAGCTCTGGTTTCTGAGCAAATTCTGCTCCGGTATCTGAGTCAATTTTGCTCCGGTTTCTGAGGCAATTTTGTTCTGAATTCTGAGGCAATTTTGTTCTGGATTCTGAGCCAATTCTGCTCAGGTTTCTGAGCCAATATTTCTCCGGATTCTGAGCCAATTCTGCTCAGGTTTCTGAGTCAATTTTGCTCCGGTTTCTGAGGCAATTTTGTTCTGAATTCTGAGGCAATTTTGTTCTGGATTCTGAGCCAATTCTGCTCAGGTTTCTGAGCCAATATTTCTCCGGATTCTGAGCCAATTCTGCTCAGGTTTCTGAGTCAATTTTGCTCCAGATTCTGAACCAATTCTGCTCCGGTTTTTGAGGCAATTTTATTCTGGATTCTGAGCAAATTCTGTTCCGGTATCTGAGCCAATTTTGCTCCGAATTCAGAGCCAATTTTACTCCGGTTTCTGAGCCAATTCTGCTCTGGTTTCTGAACCAATATTGCTCTGGATTCTGAGCCAATTTTGCTCCGGATTCTGAGCCAATATTGCTCTGGATTCTGAGCCAATTCTGCTCCGGTTTCTGAGCCAATTTTGCTCCGTATTCTGAGCCAATATTGCTCTGGATTCTGAGCCAATTTTGCTACGGATTCTGAGCCAGTTTTGCTCCGGATTCTGAGCCAATTTCGTTCCGGATTCTGAGCCAATTTTGTTCCGGATTCTGAGCCAATTTTGCTCTGGATTCTGAGCCAACCTTGCTCCGGATTCTGAGCCAATATTGCTCTGGATTCTGAGCCAATTTTGCTCTGGATTCTGAGCCAACTTTGCTCCGGATTCTGAGCCAATTTTGCTCCGGATTCTGAGCCAATATTGCTCTTGATTCTGAGCCAACCTTGCTCCGGATTCTGAGCCAATATTGCTCTGGATTCTGAGCCAGTTTTGCTCTGGATTCTGAGCCAACTTTGCTCCGGTTTCTGAGCCAATTTTGCTCCGGATTCTGAGCCAATATTGCTCAGGATTCTGAGCCAATTCTGCTCCGGTTTCTGAGCCAATTTTGCTCTGGATTCTGAGCCAATTCTGCTCCGTTTTCTAAGCCAATTTTGCTCCGGATTCTGAGCCAATTCTGTTTCGGTTTCTGAGCCAATTTTGCTCCGGATTCTAGGCCAATATTGCTCTGGATTCTGAGCCAATTTTGCCCCGGATTCTGAACCAATTTTGTTTCGGATTCTGAGCCAATTTTGTTCCGGATTCTGAGCCAATTTCGCTCTGGATTCTGAGCCAATATTGCTCTGGATTCTGAGCCAATTTTGCTCTGGATTCTGAGCCAACTTTGCTCCGGTTTCTGAGCCAATTTTGCTCCGGATTCTGAGCCAATATTGCTCTGGATTCTGAGCCAATTCTGCTTCGTTTTCTAAGCCAATTTTGCTCCGGATTCTGAGCCAATATTGCTCTGGATTCTGAGCCAATTTTGCTCCGGATTCTGAGCCAATTTTGTTCCGGATTCTGAGCCAATTTTGCTCCGGATTCTGAGCCAATATTGCTCTGGATTCTGAGTCAATTTTGCTCTGGATTCTGAGCCAACTTTGCTCCGGTTTCTGAGCCAATTTTGCTCCGGATTCTGAGCCAATATTGCTATGGATTCTGAGCCAATTCTGCTCCGGTTTCTGAGCCAATTTTGCTCTGGATTCTGAGCCTATTCTGCTCCGGTTTCTGAGCCAATTTTGCTCCGGATTCTGAGCCAATTCTGCTCCGGTTTCTGAGCCAATTTTGCTCTGGTTTCTGAGCCAATTTTGCTCTGGATTCTGAGTCAATTATGCTTCGGTTTCTGAGCCAATTTTGGTCTGGATTTTGAGCCAATTCTGCTTCGGTATCTGAGCCAATTTTACTCTGGATTCTGAGCCAATTCTACTCCGGTTTCTGAGCCAATTTTGCTCAGGATTCTGAGCCAATTTTGCTCTGAATTCTGAGCCAATTCTGCTCTGGTTTCTGAGTCAATTTTGCTCTGGATTTTGAGCCAATTCTGCTCCGGTTTAGCCAATTTTGTTCTGGATTCTGAGCCAACTTTGCTCTGGATTCTGAGCCAATTCTGCTCCGGTTTCTGAGCCAATTTTGTTCTGGATTCTGAGCCAATGCAGCTCTGGTTTCTGAGCCAATTTTGCTTTGGATCCTGAGCCAATTCTGCTCAAGTTTCTGAGCCAATTTCGCTCCGGATTCTGAGCAAATTCTGCTCCGGTATCTGAGTCAATTTTGCTCCGGTTTCTGAGGCAATTTTGTTCTGAATTCTGAGGCAATTTTGTTCTGGATTCTGAGCCAATTCTGCTCAGGTTTCTGAGCCAATATTTCTCCGGATTCTGAGCCAATTCTGCTCAGGTTTCTGAGTCAATTTTGCTCCAGATTCTGAACCAATTCTGCTTCGGTTTTTGAGGCAATTTTGTTCTGGATTCTGAGCCAATTCTGTTCCGGTATCTGAGCCAATTTTGCTCCGAATTCAGAGCCAATTTTACTCCGGTTTCTGAGCCAATTCTGCTCTGGTTTCTGAACCAATATTGCTCTGGATTCTGAGCCAATTTTGCTCCGGATTCTGAGCCAATTTTGTTCCGGATTCTGAGCCAATTTTGCTGCGGATTCTGAGCCAATATAGCTTTGGATTCTGAGTCAATTTTGCTCTGGATTCTGAGCCAACTTTGCTCCGGTTTCTGAGCCAATTTTGCTCCGGATTCTGAGCCAATATTGCTCTGGATTCTGAGCCAATTCTGCTTCGGTTTCTGAGCCAATTTTGCTCCGTATTCTGAGCCAATATTGCTCTGGATTCTGAGCCAATTTTGCACCGGATTCTGAGCCAATTTTGCTCCGGATTCTGAGCCAATTTCGTTCCGGATTCTGAGCCAATTTTGTTCCGGATTCTGAGCCAATTTTGCTCCGGATTCTGAGCCAACCTTGCTCCGGATTCTGAGCCAATATTGCTCTGGATTCTGAGCCAATTTTGCTCTGGATTCTGAGCCAACTTTGCTCCGGATTCTGAGCCAATTTTGCTCCGGATTCTGAGCCAATAATGCTCTTGATTCTGAGCCAACCTTGCTCCGGATTCTGAGCCAATATTGCTCTGGATTCTGAGCCAGTTTTGCTCTGGATTCTGAGCCAACTTTGCTCCGGTTTCTGAGCCAATTTTGCTCCGGATTCTGAGCCAATATTGCTCAGGATTCTGAGCCAATTCTGCTCCGGTTTCTGAGCCAATTTTGCTCTGGATTCTGAGCCAATTCTGCTCCGTTTTCTAAGCCAATTTTGCTCCGGATTATGAGCCAATTCTGTTTCGGTTTCTGAGCCAATTTTTCTCCGGATTCTGAGCCAATATTGCTCTGGATTCTGAGCCAATTTTGCCCCGGATTCTGAACCAATTTTGTTCTGGATTCTGAGCCAATTTTGTTCCGGATTCTGAGCCAATTTCGCTCTGGATTCTGAGCCAATATTGCTCTGGATTCTGAGCCAATTTTGCTCTGGATTCTGAGCCAACTTTGCTCCGGTTTCTGAGCCAATTTTGCTCCGGATTCTGAGCCAATATTGCTCTGGATTCTGAGCTAATTCTGCTCCGTTTTCTAAGCCAATTTTGCTCCGGATTCTGAGCCAATATTGCTCTGGATTCTGAGCCAATTTTGCTCCGGATTCTGAGCCAATTTTGTTCCGGATTCTGAGCCAATTTTGCTCCGGATTCTGAGCCAATATTGCTCTGGATTCTGAGTCAATTTTGCTCTGGATTCTGAGCCAACTTTGCTCCGGTTTCTGAGCCAATTTTGCTCCGGATTCTGAGCCAATTCTGCTCCGGTTTCTGAGCCAATTTTGCTCTGGATTCTGAGCCTATTCTGCTCCGGTTTCTGAGCCAATTTTGCTCCGGATTCTGAGCCAATTCTGCTCCGGTTTCTGAGCCAATTTTGCTCTGGATTCTGAGCCTATTCTGCTCCGGTTTCTGAGCCAATTTTGCTCCGGATTCTGAGCCAATTCTGCTCCGGTTTCTGAGCCAATTTTGCTCTGGTTTCTGAGCCAATTTTGCTCTGGATTCTGAGTCAATTATGCTTCGGTTTCTGAGCCAATTTTGGTCTGGATTTTGAGCCAATTCTGCTTCGGTTTCTGAGCCAATTTTGCTCTGGATTTTGATCCAATTTTGCTCCGGATTCTGAGCCAATTTATCTCCGGATTCTGAGCCAATTCTGCTCCGGATTCTAAGCCAATTCTGTTCCGGTATCTGAGCCAATTTTGCTCTTGATTCTGAGCCAATTCTGCTCAGGTTTCTGAGCCAATTCTGCTCCGGATTCTCTTCCAATTCTGCTTCGGGTTCTGAGCCAATTTTTCTGAAGATTCTGATTAGATTCTGCTCAAGATTCTGAGCCAATTCTGCTCTTGATTTTGAGCCAATTTTACTCCGGTTTTTGAGCCAATTTTGTTCCGGATTCTGAGCCAGTTCTGCTGAGGATTTCGACCCAATCCTTTCCAGGATTCAGAACGAATTCTGAGCTAATTCTGCTCAAGATTCTGATCTGCTGCTGCTCAGAATTCTGAGCCGATTTTGCTTAAAATTCTGAGGAAATTCTGCTCAAAATTCAGGGTTATTTAGACCCATTTGTGCTCAAGATTCCGAGCTTATTCTGCTCTGAATTTTGAGCCCAATTCTGCTCAGGATTCTGACCCAATTCTTCATTATTTTGCCGTGTTCATGGAAAATGAACATCCTAGTTGGACTTATCCACTGGTGAACCGAATTCACTCAGTCCAAGAATTTTAACACTAGAGCGGAGCCATTTCCAATCAGAATTCTGATTAGAAACGTTTGATTCATCCAGGGGAACTCCCCTAAGGATTTATCCAACGGTAAACAGAATTTACTCGGTTCTAGAATGTTGACATGGACTTATCCACCGATGAACCGAATTCACCGCGGTCCGAGAATTTTGACACTAGAGCGGGGTCTGTTCCAATCAGAATCGTTCAATTCTGATTGGAAACGGCCCCGCTCTAGTGTCAAAATTCTCGGACCGCAATGAATTCGGTTCATCGGTGGATAAGTCCATAGACGAGTGCACCAATGAACTGAATTCATCGCGGTCTGAGAATTTTGACACTAAAGCGGGGCCATTCTCAATCAGAATTGTTCAATTCTGATTGAAAATCGTGCACTTCTGATTGGAAGCGGCCCTGCTCTAGTGTCAACTCTCGAACCGCGATGAATTTAGTTCATCAGTGCACTCGTCTATTAGAGCGGACCAATTGCAATCAGAATTAGAAGAATTTTCTTAGATTGGAAATGGAAATTCGGTTCATCAGTGAATAAGTTCATGGACTATCCACCGGTGGACTGAGTTCACTCGGTCCAAGGCTTTTGATACTAGTACGGGACACGCTTCTTTAGCTGCCAGTGCCGCTTTTAATTCAAAATTTTCGGTCCGAGTGGATTCAATTTACCAATGGATAAGTCTATCTCTATTTTAGAGAAAGTGGTTCATCCAGCATGGACTTATCCACCGATGAACAGAATTCATCGCGGTTCGAGAATTTCGACACTAGAGCGGGGCCGCTTCCAATCAGAATTGAACGATTTCCAATCAGAATTGAAGATACTCTGATTGGGAATGGCCCCGCTCTAGTGTCAAAATTCTCGGACCGCGATGAATTCAATTCATCGATGGATAAGTCCATAAATGAGGATGCACTCATTGCTAAGAGAAGTAGATTTTCCTCAGGCCAGAGGAAGTGGTTCACCTACGATGAACCAAACGTCAAATTGATTTTTCGTTTATTTGAGCTTGCGGGAGAAAAAGTGGATTTTAATTTAGTGCTCCTCTATAGAAAATCTACTTTTTCCAACGATAAATTCATCCAAATTCATGCTGTTTCTTCTGCAATGAAATCAGAACCTTCCAATAGAAGAGTGTACCGATGAACTGAATTCATCGTGATCCGAGAATTTTGACACTAGGGCGGAGTCGCTTCCCAATCAGAATAGTTCAATTCTGATTGGAAATCATTTAATTCTGATTGGAAACGGCCCCGCCCTAGTGTAAAAATTCTCGGACCGCGGCGAATTCGATTCATCGGTGGATAAGTCCATAGGCTAGAGAAATTGAATGAATATGGATGAATTTAATGCCGATAAAAATAAATTTTGTATATAAAAAAAATGAAAAAGTGACAATAGACGAGTGCACCGATGAACATTGAGTTCACTGAGCCTGAATTTTTTTGACAGCACAGCGGGGTCGACTCTCAACAACTTCTACTCAGAGATGCATCACCAAAATGCGCTAATAATTTTTTTCTTCGATTTCCTACATGAATTTTCTTTTAAACTGATGCTTATGCATGTAGTTAATGCCCTAGCCCATATTTTTACAACTTCATCGCGAAAACTATATGCAATAAATTAAACAAATTTTCAGCTGGGTAGAAGTTGTTGAGAGTCGACCCCGCTGTGGTGTCAAAATTCGCGGCCCGAGTGAATTTTCAGCGGGCGGTGCACTCGTCTATTGCTTCATCCTCATTTACGGTGAACCAGCTCATCTAGTATATTCTGATTGCAAACTACCCTGCTCTGGTGTCAAAATTCTCGAACCGAGTGAATTTGGTTCATCAGTGGATAAGTCCATTGAATGTCTCTGGCAATAAACTTTTTATTTAAATTGAAATGTTCATTTCTAGAAATGTTCAACATGGACTGGCGGGGCCGTTTCCATTCAGAATTGAACGATTTCCAATCAGAATTTAACGATTCAGATTGGGAATGGCCCCGCTCTAGTGTCAAAATTCTCGGACCGCGATGAATGCAGTTCATCGGTGCACTCGTCTATGGGCTTATCCACCGATGAACCGAATTCATCGCGGTCCGAGAATTTTGACACTAGAGCGGGGCCGTTTCCGTTTCAGAATTGTCCAATTCTGATTGGAACAGACCCCGCTCTAGTGTCAAAATTCTCGGACCGCGATGAATTCGGTTCATCGGTTGATAAGTCCATAACTGTCTGATGAACTGTAATAAAATATCACATAGGAGAGTCAACCAAGAGTTCATTTAAAACGAA
The DNA here is from genome assembly GCF_035046485.1 of Aedes albopictus. Taxonomy (NCBI): domain Eukaryota; kingdom Metazoa; phylum Arthropoda; class Insecta; order Diptera; family Culicidae; genus Aedes; species Aedes albopictus. Next base: position 343,927,666 of record NC_085138.1, read on the forward strand.
ACAGGTAATGATTTCATTTTAGTAAAAATGTCTGGTATCATTATTTGTTTCTGCTTCGAATCTCTCTTAAACAACATCTTATATAAACTGTTTAGAGAACTCTCCTCTATACAGTCCTGAGGAAACTATGACTGTATTTCTCAGAGCTTTCGCTCATATTTCTTATATATACTCTGAAAATTCTCTAAAACAGATAATTTTATACATGCATAAAAATAAATTAAATGGAACGAGCTCACCAATACATTTTTGTTAGATAATTCGAGCAAACTATGCTGAGATTACTGCATAACGTGTACAAAACTTCAAAATTAATACATGCATAAAATGAAAACGAAATGAAACGAGCTCACCAATATTCAAGAAATTTTATAACCCTGTTATACAACTTCATAAAAAACTATCATGAACTGAAGTGCATCAAAGAGCTTGCGCTTTTTCTGCGTATCCAATCTTTATTTAAACGCTAGTGTTACTGCAACCCTCTAAACATTCTAACAATCTTCGGTATTATATCCCCTTTCACTTCCTGCTCTCTTCCTACAAAAACAGCTACGACGAGGGTTCCATCATCATCAAGGTCGGCCGGGAGGAACCGGCCATGTCGATGGACGTCAACGGTGGCAAAATCGTGTGGGCCCGCCACTCGGAAATGCAACAGGTCAACCTGAAAGCCCTGCCCGAGGGTAAGTACCGTATCTACCTACATAACAATTGCTTAAATACTGTTTTTTTTTTATGGTGGAGGGGAATGATCTGAATAAGGATGAGGGAGAATGATAACAGACTGTGTCTTTTGCTGGTGACGAAAAAAGGTAGGGGAGACTAGCAGGAATAAAATTCCCATGATAGAGGGTATTGTCTGCTTGGAATGTGGACTAGACAGTTCTCGGGAGGTCTAACTTTTAATCTTCCTAAAAATGATTTTTGACGCTTGCAGATATTTGCTACACCCGCTCATGATTTTCTTAGAAATTGAAAAAAAAAACGACTTTCATTTTACATTTATTACTCCTCATACGAAAACACTATAAATTGATCATCCCTACTTTGAAAATGAACTTCATTTCTAGAGATGCTCAATGTGCCAGCGATAAAATTAAGAATTTGTAAGAAAATTATAAAATTTTAAAAACTTTTCTAAAATATCTAGACCATACTTAAAAAGACTATAATAAAGTTTTAGATTGAAAAGTTCATTTTCAAAAAATGCTGTTTTTGCAAAAAAAATCGCAAAAGTGGTTCAAAATCAGGCCCCTGACACGGCCTATATCAATGCATTGGAATCATGGTAGACAGGATGTCCTGGGCGCTAATAAATAGCGCCCACTGTCAAATGCGAAAACATCAACAATTTTTTGTTTAACGTTTATTTTGGTTTGTTGATCAGTTTTTGGAATCATTTTTCCACCGCTTATGATTACAAAACACTTCAAACTCGCTTTAATATTAATATACGGTAAGAGGAGCATGCGATTAGTTGAATAAAGCAACCCAACAAACACGCATTGTGAATGTGATTTCGTGTGTGGCTCACAACATCAAACAAAAGCTGCGTTTGTTGATTACACGCTCGTTTAATTTGCACGAATATGAGTATAAGGCAGTTAGATGTTGGCTACGATAAATTTCATTGATGCCAGGGGCCTGTTCAAAATCTTTTTTTTTTAATTCTCGCGCTTAGTATCATACGGGCGTATCTACAATGATCGATTTCTCTTCATCGATTTTCTCTTTGGTCAATAACTTGACTGGTAAATCGTTTTTTGGTTGTTTTTGTTGTTTTAGATGGTAGTCCTAGTCGTCCTTTACCGAAACGTACCGAGAGATCATCCGAATATCGGTCGTATTTCCCGGAATAATCCAAAGAGAAAGTCGATGAAGAGAAATCGATCATTGTAGATACGCCTGTATGATACTAAACGCGAGAATTCTTAAAATGAAATTGTGGATTTTTTTTCCTTTTTTTTTATTTTTCACCACTTGTACGAAATATATGCGAAAATCTCCAGAAATAAACTTTTTTTATCGTAAAGTTTATATGATTGTGGAGCGGACCTGGTGTGGTGGTTAGAACACAAGACTATCACGCCGAGGACCTGGGATCGAATCCCACTCCCGACATACTCACAAAATGTGGGTTCTTCCTTCGGAAGGGAAGTAAAGCGTGGGTCCCGAGATGAACTAGCCTAGGGTTAATACAGACAAAAAAAAATATATGATTTCTAAATATAGTGCAGAGCACATATAAATAGCATAAATTGCATAAAATTTTTAAAAAGTATCTAGAAAGATTTTATTTTTGAAAAAAAAAATAAAATGATTGTTAGAAGATCTCACGGGACCGGTCTATTCTGGGAAGAACATAAACGATGTATGTGCTCTTATCATAATTAAAAACTACGAGACGATGCAACGTTGCCGCTGCAGTAGTAGTAGAGGACCAAAGAGGAAAACCGGAACAGAGGTCGCTCTGTTCCGTGACTTTTGTCCCAAACTTCCGCGCCCGATGGAATGTCACCTTCGGAGGTTATATCCGACTGGGAAATGCAATCCTATCCCAGAGATTATTGTCATCGCTTTTAAAACGTGTCATTAGCGAGATTGATTTCGACTCGACGACGGGGTTTCAAATGTTGTGAGACAGAGAATCCCAGCAGGGAATCCAAAAAGAGCAATCCGATGCAATCCGATTCCGGGGTCTGGGTGGTTTTAAACTCATTTGCATATTTCCCATCGCGCAATTTGCTACGTTGCGTTGCGTTGCGAGCAAAAATACCTGTACAAATCAACTTTTTTTTTGTTTGACGTTTTTGACTGGATCCCCCCGCAGAACATCAGTGTAGAATGTAGCGAGCGAATAAAACTGATTGAATGGAATGAAAAGGAACAACGGAGAAGAAATTCAACCTTGCTTCTCGAGTTACCAGACTCTGTTTTACACGGTCCTTTAGGTACTTGTTTCGGTCAATGCAACAAAGACCAAAGTGGCAAAGGAGATGAAGAAATCAAAAACGATCGGACCCGCCAGGTTGTTTGCCGGATTATCATTCTGCTCATTTCATGATGTCGCTTCTTTAGATGAATCATCAGAAAAATCAATTTCTGGAGGGATATCTGGGAGGATTTCTGGAAGAATCTCTGATTTAGTTTCAGGAAGATTTTTGAAGCATTTGTCACGCAGCTCCAACTGAAAACCCATTAAAAAAGGAAGATTTTTGAAGCATTTGTTAAAGGAAATTGGTAGACTTCTTGGAAGAATCTCTGGAAGAGTTCCTAGAAGTATTTCCAGAAGAAATTCTAGAAGCAACTCAACAGGAGCTGATGGTGGAATCGTAAAGAAATCTCTGGAGGAGTCGCTGGATAAATTTTACAATATATATATATATATATATATATATATATATATATATATATATATATATATATATAATATATAATATATAATATATATATATATATATATATATATATATATATATATATATATATATATATATATATATATATATATATATATATATATATATATATTTATCTGTGTTAACGAGATTTTTAGCCCTAGGCTAGTTCATCTCGGGACCCACGCTTTACTTCCCTTCCGAATGAAGAACTCACATTTTTAGCAATAGATGAAGAATTTTTGTAAGAATTATGAAAGTTGAGGTGGAATTCTTGGAACTCCGGATGAGTTTTCTGGACAGATTTCTGGAGAAATTCCTAAAAGCATTCATGGAGGAATTCTCGCCGAAATTTCGGGTTGAATCTTTATAGGACTCCGCGGTGAAATCTCTAGACGAATTCCTGAGAGAACTTTTGTAATAATTCTTAGAGGAAATTAATTTCTGGAAATCAATAAAGAAATTTCAAGATGAAATACTGAGGGAATCTTACAATAATTCAGATAAGAATCAATTTAAGAATTCTTGGTTGAATCTTAGCATGAAATCTAGAAGAATCTTTAAATTGCTATTCATGAATTTTATTCCGCCTAAAGAAGCTAACTATGTGCGATAGGTGAAATCGGGCTCTATCCAACGCCAACAGATGAGGGAGACAGCCAAGCAACTGCGTAGCATGGAGGAATAAGAAGCACCCGTCTGGTGAATTAGGAGTTGTTGGTTCGATTCCCATCCGGATCACGTGGATTTTTTTTCGCAATTTTAATTTCAATATTTCGATCGAACACGTGTCTGTTGTGTATATGGACGATAAAGCGATCCAACATGGAGCTTCTATAGAAATGAAAGATCCCTTCATGATGTTTAAGGAGCTTACATGTAACAATATGTCAAGGATTTTGGAAGTTTGAAAAATGACTAGCTTAATTTTTAAGAAAGTCTTCGTGGAACTTGTTATTATTTTTTTCAAACAGCTTTTCCTCCGTTAAAAGTTCCCTCTATTCGAAAACCTAGCTACACTCTTTCGTGAGTCAGTCGTCTACTGTTATTGGGGAAAAGTGTAAGAATAGGGCAACCCTCTGTTCTGCCTGTTCAATATACTGCTATCAAGGTTCGTAGCACTATCGAGCAGCACAGAACCGCACAGCATAGAATCATCATTATCATTAAAGAGATGCGCTATAAAGTCGCCCTTGACTAGTTTTCCACCCCGGCAGGATAGAATTAGACTCTAGGGCTTGTGTACCTATCTTTCCGAGAAATATAGAAAATAGGAAATGGTAGTGACGTCATGTTGTCGATCCTTATGCTTGACAAAAAATGAACTAAAATGAGACAATAACGTAATTCTGATCAAGTAGAACCATTGCAGTTAAAATCCATCCATAAATTTCACCCCTAAAAACTTCTACAATAATTCCGTTTCTTCCTGGAACTTCTTCAGAGATATCTCCGTCTGCTTCCGTTTTGTTGTCACTCTATTTCTAATACTAGGATTTTTATCCGGCATTTATCCATGATACTAGCATGTTTGTCCGGCATTCCTTCTTGAAAATCTTCCAGGATTGCTGAATTTCACATTTTTCACGAGGATCCTGTAGATTTTTTCACAGACTTTCATCCACAGATCTTTCTGCTATTGCTCTCACAGTCCCTTGCAGATTTTGCACCAGAAATTTATCCAGAGAAATCGTTTTTCTAGAAGATAACTCTCCTAGAATTTATCCTGGGATCTTCACAATATTTTTTCTGAATATTTCTCTGATGTTGTCACGGAATTTTTCCTAAGAGTTTTTTTCGGGGGTTTTCCCGGGATTCCTCCTAGAGTTTCCTATTGAAGTTACTCTGAGGCTTCTCGCGAGGTTTCTCTAGCAGTTTCGTGTGAGATTTCTTTCGAACTTTCTCCCAAGATTTGTGATTGGCATTTCTTTTGGTATTTCTACAGGAACTATTGCTGATATCTCTCATGGAGTTTTTCATGCGAGTTTTTTTTAGAAGTTTTAAAGGTTTTTTTTCGTAGTTGTTTCCTGCATTTCTTGCGAGCATCCTTCAGAGTTATTTTTTAAAAAAACCCCAGCATTTTTTCCACCATCCCTACCTGCAATTGTCTCGAGATATCCAGAATAACCTTCTGGTTATTTTTCTAATAGTTGCTCCCTAAGGATTATTCCAGGAGTTTTTCTCCTAATACCTTCTGGAGTAACATCGTCAGGAATTCCCGAATAAATATCGTGCCTAGGTGAAATTTTGCGAGAAACTCCTGGAAGACCTATTGGAGACATTTGGAGAGAAACGTTCGAAAAATCCGTTGAAAAGCTTGGGACATGTAGGAAAACAAATCTGGGAGTAATCACGGGAGAAATCCTACGAGGAATTTAAGGAGAAATATCGCAAAACTTAAGGGAAGAAATCCTTGAAGAAACAAATCGGCAGAAATCTTCGTTAAATTCCGGAAAAACTGTTGAAAACCCCTCCCAGAAAACTATTAAGCGATATTCATGAAGAAACTTTGGATAAACTCTGGAAGGTTCTTCGGAAGGAATCCAGCGCGAAACTCCGAAAGAATATCGAAAAAAACTTCTGGAAGAAATTTCGGGAGGTACTTCGGCACAAACCCTGTGAGGATCATAGGGAACATTTTGGAAGGAACTCTGGCAACCAATACGGAGAAACCTCGGAATGGAATTTTAGGAAAACTTGTGAAGGAATAAAAAAAACATCGGGAAATCTCCAGGAAACAAACCTTCGATAAATTCACAGAAATCCTGGAATCAATTCAAGGAAGAATCTTGGATAAATTTTCTGGAGGGATTCTCAATAGAAATTCGGAATGAATTCTGGATGGATTTCTAAGTAAATTCCTTTACAAATCTCTGAAGGAATTCCTATACCTGAAAGAGTTCTTGGGATTACAAGTTTTCACAATGTGGTACCGCCAGTTTCTATTCGAAATTTTAAATATTCTTCCAACTGGAAATTTTTCATATGAGTTTCAACATAATAGTAGTAAATGCAAACCTCGTCATCATGTCATTGGAATTAATATCCGCTAGGGTAACCGTGCAAAATTTATGTTGTGTGTGACGTAATGGCTTAGTTTCTTACGCATTTGTAGTGTTCCATTATTAGATGATATATCTTTCATGCATTTGTAATGCTTCATTATTTGTAAAATGGAAGAGCGGACCTGGTGGGATGGTTAGAACACTTGACTAACACGCCGAGGACCTGGGATCGAATCCCACTCCCGACAAACTCGCAAAAAAAAATGTGAGTTCTTCATTCGGAAGGGAAGTAAAGCGTGGGTCCCGAGATGAACTAGCCTAGGGCTAAAAATCTCGTTAACACAGATAAATATATATATATATATATATATATATATATATATATATATATATATATATATATATATATATATATATCTGTGTTAACGAGATTTTTAGCCCTAGGCTAGTTCATCTCGGGACCCACGCTTTACTTCCCTTCCGAATGAAGAACTCACATTTTTTTTTGCGAGTTTGTCGGGAGTGGGATTCGATCCCAGGTCTTCGGCGTGTTAGTCAAGTGTTCTAACCATCCCACCAGGTCCGCTCTTCCATTTTACAAATAATGAAGCATTACAAATGCATGAAAGATATATCATCTAATAATGGAACACTACAAATGCGTAAGAAACTAAGCCATTACGTCACACACAACATAAATTTTGCACGGTTACCCTAGCGGATATTAATTCCAATGACATGATGACGAGGTTTGCATTTACTACTATTATGTTGAAACTCATATGAAAAATTTCCAGTTGGAAGAATATTTAAAATTTCGAATAGAAACTGGCGGTACCACATTGTGAAAACTTGTAATCCCAAGAACTCTTTCAGGTATAGGAATTCCTTCAGAGATTTGTAAAGGAATTTACTTAGAAATCCATCCAGAATTCATTCCGAATTTCTATTGAGAATCCCTCCAGAAAATTTATCCAAGATTCTTCCTTGAATTGATTCCAGGATTTCTGTGAATTTATCGAAGGTTTGTTTCCTGGAGATTTCCCGATGTTTTTTTTATTCCTTCACAAGTTTTCCTAAAATTCCATTCCGAGGTTTCTCCGTATTGGTTGCCAGAGTTCCTTCCAAAATGTTCCCTATGATCCTCACAGGGTTTGTGCCGAAGTACCTCCCGAAATTTCTTCCAGAAGTTTTTTTCGATATTCTTTCGGAGTTTCGCGCTGGATTCCTTCCGAAGAACCTTCCAGAGTTTATCCAAAGTTTCTTCATGAATATCGCTTAATAGTTTTCTGGGAGGGTTTTTCAACAGTTTTTCCGGAATTTAACGAAGATTTCTGCCGATTTGTTTCTTCAAGGATTTCTTCCCTTAAGTTTTGCGATATTTCTCCTTAAATTCCTCGTAGGATTTCTCCCGTGATTACTCCCAGATTTGTTTTCCTACATGTCCCAAGCTTTTCAACGGATTTTTCGAACGTTTCTCTCCAAATGTCTCCAATAGGTCTTCCAGGAGTTTCTCGCAAAATTTCACCTAGGCACGATATTTATTCGGGAATTCCTGACGATGTTACTCCAGAAGGTATTAGGAGAAAAACTCCTGGAATAATCCTTAGGGAGCAACTATTAGAAAAATAACCAGAAGGTTATTCTGGATATCTCGAGACAATTGCAGGTAGGGATGGTGGAAAAAATGCTGGGGTTTTTTTAAAAAATAACTCTGAAGGATGCTCGCAAGAAATGCAGGAAACAACTACGAAAAAAAACCTTTAAAACTTCTAAAAAAAACTCGCATGAAAAACTCCATGAGAGATATCAGCAATAGTTCCTGTAGAAATACCAAAAGAAATGCCAATCACAAATCTTGGGAGAAAGTTCGAAAGAAATCTCACACGAAACTGCTAGAGAAACCTCGCGAGAAGCCTCAGAGTAACTTCAATAGGAAACTCTAGGAGGAATCCCGGGAAAACCCCCGAAAAAAACTCTTAGGAAAAATTCCGTGACAACATCAGAGAAATATTCAGAAAAAATATTGTGAAGATCCCAGGATAAATTCTAGGAGAGTTATCTTCTAGAAAAACGATTTCTCTGGATAAATTTCTGGTGCAAAATCTGCAAGGGACTGTGAGAGCAATAGCAGAAAGATCTGTGGATGAAAGTCTGTGAAAAAATCTACAGGATCCTCGTGAAAAATGTGAAATTCAGCAATCCTGGAAGATTTTCAAGAAGGAATGCCGGACAAACATGCTAGTATCATGGATAAATGCCGGATAAAAATCCTAGTATTAGAAATAGAGTGACAACAAAACGGAAGCAGACGGAGATATCTCTGAAGAAGTTCCAGGAAGAAACGGAATTATTGTAGAAGTTTTTAGGGGTGAAATTTATGGATGGATTTTAACTGCAATGGTTCTACTTGATCAGAATTACGTTATTGTCTCATTTTAGTTCATTTTTTGTCAAGCATAAGGATCGACAACATGACGTCACTACCATTTCCTATTTTCTATATTTCTCGGAAAGATAGGTACACAAACCCTAGAGTCTAATTCTATCCTGCCGGGGTGGAAAACTAGTCAAGGGCGACTTTATAGCGCATCTCTTTAATGATAATGATGATTCTATGCTGTGCGGTTCTGTGCTGCTCGATAGTGCTACGAACCTTGATAGCAGTATATTGAACAGGCAGAACAGAGGGTTGCCCTATTCTTACACTTTTCCCCAATAACAGTAGACGACTGACTCACGAAAGAGTGTAGCTAGGTTTTCGAATAGAGGGAACTTTTAACGGAGGAAAAGCTGTTTGAAAAAAATAATAACAAGTTCCACGAAGACTTTCTTAAAAATTAAGCTAGTCATTTTTCAAACTTCCAAAATCCTTGACATATTGTTACATGTAAGCTCCTTAAACATCATGAAGGGATCTTTCATTTCTATAGAAGCTCCATGTTGGATCGCTTTATCGTCCATATACACAACAGACACGTGTTCGATCGAAATATTGAAATTAAAATTGCGAAAAAAAATCCACGTGATCCGGATGGGAATCGAACCAACAACTCCTAATTCACCAGACGGGTGCTTCTTATTCCTCCATGCTACGCAGTTGCTTGGCTGTCTCCCTCATCTGTTGGCGTTGGATAGAGCCCGATTTCACCTATCGCACATAGTTAGCTTCTTTAGGCGGAATAAAATTCATGAATAGCAATTTAAAGATTCTTCTAGATTTCTTGCTAAGATTCAACCAAGAATTCTTAAATTGATTCTTATCTGAATTATTGTAAGATTCCCTCAGTATTTCATCTTGAAATTTCTTTATTGATTTCCAGAAATTAATTTCCTCTAAGAATTATTACAAAAGTTCTCTCAGGAATTCGTCTAGAGATTTCACCGCGGAGTCCTATAAAGATTCAACCCGAAATTTCGGCGAGAATTCCTCCATGAATGCTTTCAGGAATTTCTCCAGAAATCTGTCCAGAAAACTCATCCGGAGTTCCAAGAATTCCACCTCAACTTTCATAATTCTTACAAAAATTCTTCATCTATTGCTTACATTTTTTCCAGGAAGTTCTCAGAAATTCGTGATTATATCTCTTGATTATATCTCTTGATTTCCTCCACCGTTCCTTCAGGGATGCATTCAAAAATGGCTCTTGTTGTGGTAGCTACTTTGAATCTGTCAAGTAAGTCAAAGAGTAAGTGTAAAGTTGAATTGATTGAAAATCAATAATAAATATGTTCAACAGGATTGAAGCTGCTCCACAAAAGTTACTTTCAATAGCTGTACGCTCGTGGCAAAGAGATGTCCCAACTCAATACCCCCCTGAAATTTATCGAGGAACCTCGTCGAGGATTCTTCCAAGAACTTTACTGCATTTCCTTTAGGATGTACTCCACGAATTCCTGTAGAATTCGTCTTTCAAGAAATTCTTCAGAAATTCTTCCAGAGAGTCTCTTAATTGTTATGTAAGGTAGAGATCTCTGAAGATATTCCTCCGAAATTTTTACCTGGATTTGTTCCAGGGCTTCGTCGATGGGTTGCTCCAGAGATTTCCAGGAACTTGTTATGTTATTGCTGCTCGAATTTTCTCAGGAATTCATCATTAAATTATTCCTGAAACTCCTCAAGTAATTCTTTCATAGATTCCTACAAATAATGTTCCATTGATTTCTTCTGTTAAGCTTCTCGAAAGCTTCCTCCAGAAATTCCTCTGAGTGTATCTAAAGTGATTGCTACAAAGTTTTCTCTTCGAGTTTAAGCAGAGATACCCAAAGGAAATTTGTGGAGCTTTTTTGAAGAATTTCGCCAGAGATTATTTCAGAAATTAGTACCATAGATTTTTTTTTCAAGAAGTAATCTACAGATTCCTACAAAAGTCTACATTTTTTAGGAATTCTTCAGTTATTCATTCAGAGAGGTTTCTCCAATAACTCATCCAGAAACTTCTCCAGAGGATTTTCTAGGAATTGCTCCAGGAATTGTTCCAGATAGTCCTGTAGTTTTTTTTTCGGGCAGCCAGTAATTTATCAAAATATTTCTTAAATTTTGTACTTGGGGGTTTTCGGCCTTGCAGAAAACCTCCAAGTACAGAATTACCAGTCGATAGCATCCACAAGATATTTCGTAAAGATTCCTCTGAGAATCCCGCTAGATATGCCTCTAGGCATTCATCCAAAGATTTCGCCAGGGGTTGTACCTAAGACTTTCTTCAATAATTTTCCAGAAATGCATTCGAAAATTCCAGGAACTCTACAATAGATCACTTCGGGAACTATTCCAAGAATGCCATCATCAATCTCTGGAGCACTTTTTGAAGGAATCCATAAAAGAATTCTTGAGGAAATCCTTCGATGAACTTCCAGGAAAAATCTGTATGAATTGCTGGAGAAATCTCCGGAAACAATCTTGGGGGGATCTAGAAGAAATTTTAAGAAAAAACTTTTGAATTGTTCCAGGAAGATTTTTTTAAGCATTTGAATAAGGAATTCTTTGTGGAATTTTTGTTTGAAGAATTTTTGGAACAATCAGCGGAAGAGTTTCTAGAAGTATTTCTGGAAAAATTCCAAAAGCAACTCAGGAGGAGCTCCTGGTGGGATCGTGGAGAAATCTATAGAGAAGATCTGGTATGAAGGAATTTCGGATCGAATTCCTGAAGAAACCTATGAGCTCCTGGAAGAATATCTGGAGTAACACCTGTAAGAATTCTTGAAGCAATTCTCAAAGAAAACTCTGGCGGAACTCGAAGAAGGATTGTGTTAGAATTTTTAGAAGAATCTTTGGATGAGAAATCTAAAATCCTAGAAGAATTTCAGGAAGAATTGCATCTTTGGAGGGACTTCGGGGGCAAATCCTGATCGGAATCTTTTTAGGAACTGTTTGAGGACCTCGTGGTGGAATCTCTAGAGGAATTTACGAAAGCATTCCTGAATGATTATCAGGAGGAATTATGGATCGAATTCCTCGAGAAACTACTTTAGAAATTGGTGGAGAAATCTATTGAAGAATTTCTTAAGGTATATCTGGAAGAATGCCTTAGAAGAATAGCTGGAGCAACATCTGAAAGATTTTTTTTCTTAGGGAAAACTCTGGAGCAATTCATAGAGAAATTGTGGTGGATTTTTTGGAAAACAAATATGGGATGTTCCTGATTGCTTCTCTGGAGGAACTTCAAGGGGGATCGCGAGTCGAAACTTGCAGGAACTCCTGGAGCACTTTGTGGTAAAATCCCAAGAGTAGGTGATGAAATAATTCCTGGAGAAATCTCGTAACGAATTCTAGGCAAACATTTTGCAGGATTTTTCTGGAGAATCTTTCGAAGTATTCTTCAAAAGATATCTGATTACTGGAAGTATACCTAAACCAACACCTGAAGGGTTATTGAAGCAGGAAGAGAAAAATCTGGATAAATTCATCGAATATTTGGAGGAATCTCGAAAAGCATTCCTGCTTGGGAATCTCCGGAAATATTCCTCGACAGAAATTTTAAAGAATTCCTAGAGTATATCTGGAGTTACACAAATTTCTGAAGCATTTTTTAGAAAAATTAACCTGAATGAAAAATTAACCTGAAGCATTTTTTAGAAAAATTAACCTGAATGAAAAATTAACCTGAGATGAAGTGGCATTCCTAGAGTGCCTGGATGAATGTCCAAAGAAATTTACCTAGAACTAGGATACTTCTAGAACTAGGATTCTTTTAGAAACCTCTTGAAGAATTTCTCAACACCTGAAAAAGAAGTGATACGAATCTTAGGGAAATCTTCGGATGACTTCGTAGAGAAATTATGGAATTCTGGGTAGATTCTCAGGATGAGTTCCTAGAAGAACTTCGGGCGAAATTCCTGATGGTATCTTTACAGGAACTCCACTAGGACTTCCTGGGTGGATTCTCCGCAGTAGCTTATGGAAAAATTCTGAGAAAATCTTTTTTTAAAAGAATTCCACAAAGTTGAAATCCTGAAATCTCTAAAGGGATTTTTGAAGCAAGTCCTGAAGCTCTCAGGAGTAATTCTTGGATGAATCTCTGAAGAATTCTTGGAAGGAATCCTGGAGGAATATCAGGAAGAATCTCTAGAGGATTCACTTGATGCATTCTAGGAAGAACGTTTTAAGGATTCCTGGAATAATCTCTAGATAAATGCTTGCAGAAATCTCGAAATTAATATTCTGCAATCGCCAGAAATCACCGATTTCTTCACAAAGCACACAGCTCGCTCTCAGAAACTCCAGTTTCCTGTCCACTTTCTAGATTTGCCGAAACATTCAATTCTTGTCGTGCTGCTCAGAATCATCAGCTACTTTCCAGAATGCCCAGTTTGTTTTTTCTCTATATCTATCTTTCTGCTAGAATATGAGAAATTGCTCAATTCATCAGCTTTTCCCATGTATTCCTACCTTTTTTATTACATCTGTTGAGTCTTGTACTTAAAGCCCGTTTTTTTTTCGGAATCGTCCTATTGCTTCTGGTATCCGCATCTTTCTAGATCCACCATATTTCTGAAGAATTTACTTAATATTTCCTGGAACAAAGTCCTTCCTGGAATCTGCAATCCTGGGAAGCTTCAGTGTTCTAGATACCCTCACTATGCAGCTTTGTATATTGTTTATATAGAGCCAACAAACTTTAATGACACTTCTCATATTTACGCCAAGTTTCACTTGACTCTTATAGCTTTTGGAGGAAAGTCTAGGAAGATTCCCAAAATAATTGCTGAAGAAAACCCTGGAGAAAGTTTGGAGGGACTCCTTGAGAAATTCTTGGAAAAATTCCTGAACGGATTTCTAAAAAAATATACTTGATGCTGCCCTGGAGAAATTATTGGATCAACTCCTATAGAGATTTCTGGGGGCAGTTTTGGAAGAAATCGTGAAGAAATTGCATAACCAATTCCTGAAAAAGGTCATAGGTAATTCCTGGTGGGACACTTGAAGGAACTCTTAAATTAGTTCCTGAAGGAATTTTGTGGAGTAATTCCTAGAAGGATTTCCAAAGAAAAGTTTCGATTTTAGCGTTACGTAATAGATGGATGCTGCCAAATAGACTTCGCATCAGTGATCCAAAATCCGGTCGGTGCAACGGAAGTCGATTTTAATAACTAGCTAGAAGTAAAGAACAAACTCCAGAAAGCGTGACCAACCGAAACTACGCCACAAATCGACACTTCTGACATGCTAAGTGCTAAACAACCTTTACCTACCGACAGAGAATGTCTCTACGGAAACTCCACGCTCAATCGCAGATAAAGATCGTTGACCGTTTTTGTCTCTTCTCTTCAAAACCATATAGCTTCACGCTGTCCACACTTTGATTATATCTTGCCACCAAGAGTTTGTTGTCTTTGGTGCTTCTCAGTCAGAGTAAGGTGCACCGGTTAATAATGTTGAGATGATTATCACTACAGAGCAATATGCGGTGTCTGTCCCTGTCGACGTCGTTTCGTAGCAGAGGGAAAATCTCTGAACCGTGTCCAGATGACACCTTCTCAGCAACGACGTCACTTCCATCGATTGACTGAGCGCTTGGTACAAGATACCCCATTCAATGGTTTTATTGTGGAATCAAAAAAGCTGCACAGCAGGCCGGACTGATTTAATGGATGTAATGCATCTCCGTTGCATTGCAAGCATTAATAAGGATAAGAAAAGCGATAGAAATTATTGATTATGTGATTTTCAGGATTCTTTCAACAAACGGCTGTGTAGTGTATGTGTAGACTAGACTAGACTAGTATCAGTAAAATTAAAGACAGAGAAAGCTTTCAATAGAGTTCAAATTGTTCAAACAATATGGGAAAAGAACGCGAATTGTAGTGATGTAATTTCACTTTAAGATGGCTGTTATCATTCTCAGGTCTGCGGATCATCCTGAACATAGGCCCTTCCAATCTCTACATGGCTCTTCTTTTGACCGTATTCTTATTTTTTCTCTCCTCCAGGTACAGAAATCAAAGACGGCGAGCGGCTTCCGGTGGCCGTCAAGGACATGGGAGCATGCGAAATCTATCCCCAGACAATCGCTCACAACCCCAACGGACGGTAAGTGGTATTCTCCCTTCGAGCTTTCAACGGAATCAGCTGAACCGTGATTACGTTTCTTTTCGCACAGATTCGTAGTCGTCTGCGGTGACGGCGAGTACATCATCTACACCTCGATGGCCCTCCGGAACAAGGCGTTCGGTTCGGCCCAGGAATTCGTGTGGGCCTCCGAAAACAGCGAGTACGCCGTCCGGGAATCCAGCGGTACGGTGAAACTGTTCCGGAACTTTAAGGAACGGAAGAGCTTTACGCCGGACTACGGCGCTGAAGGTGAGTAAATTCGCTCTTGACCTAAATCAACATCATTTCCTCCGTAATCTCATTTGAATCTTGTTTCCTTTCCTCTGTTCCACACATGCTGCTTGTCACACACATACACATACGCATTTATCACACTTCCACCTTTCAACATGTGTAACACTGATATCATTCGCCGCGAAAATAACCTCGAAATTACTAACCTAAATGCGCGAATTGTACGCCCCTGTTGTGAACCCATGTCGTCCGATGAGAGTAGAAGGTATTTGGCTTGGGAATGGTTGCTAGTTGTAGTTAGATTAATCCTCGTCATATCAAATTCCTAATTTTGAAAAAAACTCTGAATCATCGAATCAAATATTGCAACAGACTGTTAATGCCAGATCTAACTCATATGTTTATATTTTCTATCGAGAGACAATTAAATTTAAAATTTTTAAAGTTTAGAATTCGCTTTCCATTCTTCTTGTGTAAAAGCTGCATCTCTACTCCCTAGAAGCAAACTCTTTTCAAAATAATTCATTTCTAGAGATGTCCATTTTTAAAACTTTTGTCCATAGAACATAACATAGAGAAATTGCAAAGCAATCACAAAAGTCATTCCTTATTCTTGATCCCTTTACTTTCACTTACCGGAAAAAAAATCGCGCTGGGAGAATTTCCTGGAAAAAAAATTGTGAACTTTTTAAATAAAGGGAGGAAAGAATTTCTCAGAATGCCAGGAAAATTGGCAGGAGGAATTTCCGATAAAACCAATATTTTTATTTACGAGATGGCACTAATAAACAGGAAATACACAAGTTCTGAATTATAAAATATTATTATTGACACACTTCCAAACTAGATAATTCATCCAAAGTTGACCCTGCTAAATTAGTGCTTTCCGTAATGCTACCAGCCCCAAAACAAATTACTCTACCAATATTTACATTTTAACGTTTAACAAATCCGACTAGACAAAAAAACGATACAAATTGAGTCCCTGAAGAAGCTTTCATACGAAGCGAAACGTTGGATGAAAATTTAATCATCGTTTTCAATCAATTTGATAACTGAATCGCCAACTAAACATAACCTGAAAGTACGCCTACAGTCGTTCAGAACCAGAGATTATAAAATGGGACAAAAGAGAGAAAGTTCCTAACCATTTTGGCAGTGGCTGTTATTTTTGGTACTTTTCCGCTAAAACTCAATCCATTTCAAACCAATCGACTTGAAAATTTGTACATGATTAGATACTATATTCATCTCACAGCGTAAAAAGATTCAAAATTGACTGAGTTATAGCGGAAAGTGCTCAAAATAGAAGCCTTGCTGAGATGGTTGTAGAAAAAACCAAAAGGCCAAAATGGACCAGAACGAAGAAACCACAAAAGATGGAAACTACAAGAATGCAAACAGTACTGCAATTTAGAGTATACTCAAAAGCAGAGAGGAGTAAAGGGCAGAAAGGCCAACAGTTTTAGGACAATGTACTTCGTCATATGCGCCAATTCCCGTCATATCAGATGGAGAATAGCGATTTAGGATGTTCTAACTTACTTTTGCCGTTTACTCATTAGACGAAAGCAAAATGATGTAATCAGCTTCTATAGCACTGCAAATCGAATAATAACACAAAATTACTTACAACTTCATTTTTTTCTCGTTTTGCGTATGCCGAAGGTAACCATAGTAAATGGTAGTTATTTTACATGATATGAAGGCTAATTTATAAATTGGTCATTGAAACCAATCTGGGTGAAGTGCAAGAATAAACTCGATCATTATTGGTCGGTGCTTAGTATGGCGAAAATGAGGTAAAAACCCTACCAGAAAACAGAAACATCAGGATTTTTTGTGCGAATTTTAACTATGTATAACAAATTCTTCGATTAGATCAGAATACAGAGAAGGCCAGAAGGCATAAAATACTGAAAATCAGAAAGTGACAGATGGCAGGATAGATGTGAGTGTAAAAAACCAAAAAGAAGGAAAAAAATAAAAAGTAGGATGGACAAATAGCAGAAACAATCACAAGAAATAAGACCAATAAACAAGAAGAAATAGCCATAATATGGAGCATAAAAAAGCTAAAATGGACTAAAAGAAAAACAGATCAGTTGGAGGAAAATGTCACAAGACAAAAAGGAGCTGTACGTCAAAAAGTACAAAAAATCAAAAGGTTGAAATTCCAGAGAATGGCAATATATCGAGAGTATAGAAAACAAGAAGTAGAATGATCCAATGCAAAGATCCAAAAACAGAAATATGAGGAAGGAAAACAACCAGGAGCGATGAAGGTCAGACAACAGCAAACAATAGAAGTTAAAATGCATCCAAAAACGGAGCAGATCAAAAAGTAGATACTACCAGGAGTGAAAAAGATTAGAAAGTGGAGTATTCCAAAAGACGAAAAAGACTATACTGGATAAACTAAACGAAGTAAAAGCTGCGAAAACCGAGCGACCAGAAATAATACGAAGCAGAGTAAATAAAAAAAACAGAAAAAATACAAGACGACAGGTTTGGTGAAGAACAAATGAAACCAGAAGGCAAATCAGAAACCAAGAAAAGACAAATGACAAATGGTAGAAAGAATCAAAAAGGAATAAGGACAACAATACAGAGAAGAACAAACGACAGAAAAGACCAAAAACAGAACACATTGAGAAATTAAAAGGATAAGAAGACAGACACATGAAGATAGAGTTTCAGAAATCATGAAAATACAACCAGTAGGATTAACCAGGAAGGAAAAAAGAAGGGAAACGAAAAAATACGGGAATAGCTAGGGGAGAAAATAAAACAGAAGACAGAATAGACCAAACTGCTAAATAAATCAAAAGGCAGAGCGTATCAGAAGACAGGAAGAAACACATGACCGAATGTCAAAATGCAGAGAAACTATAGACTGAATAACCGAACATGCAGAAAACAGAGAACCAAGAAAAAACAGAAAGAAAAATGGATCCGAGGCTATAACAAGGAAAAATAGAACAAACGGTAGAAACAACTTGAAGGAAGAAGACCACTGAAACCGAAGAGTATCAAAAGACAGAAAGGTTATCAAAACCAGGAACAATTAAGAGGTCGAATGGAATAGCAAGTGACAACTTCAGAAGGTGGAGATTGTCAGAGAAGGCATCCAGACCTCAATGCTAAGATATTATAAGTTATAACGGGATGGCAGAAAAACCACGAAACATGAAGAAAAAAAAGCAGAATGAGCTAGAACGTAGAAAAACCCAAAAGACATCAAATTAACATTTAGAAATTCATTAGTCTTAAGGACATACTTGTTAGGATCCCTAAATGGCCGTCGCAATGGCCGACTTTGGCAGCTATTCAAGATTTCGAGCGAACAAATCACTTCGTAAACAAAACCAGCACACTTGATCTTCTTATTTAGGCCTCTCACAAGTAAGCAAGAACAGAATAATAAAATGCATCGTTGTTTGAAGCTCGCTTCTTGAGATTTGTGCGTCTGAAGTACTGATGCATTGTTGAAGCGGGGTTTCAAGACGTTTGTCCTTAAAGAGATTCTAAATGCCGCATTAAAACCAGAAGCACTTTTTTCGCTTTATGGCGGTTCTGATGACCTGTGAGAGTCCATTTGACTTGAAAATATTACTTGGGCGGAGAATACCGAAAGGCAGAAGAAAAACAAAACAAAAAAGAGTGAGCCAAAATATAGAACCAGAACACAGAAGATTGAGTTTCAATCACATAATTTGAAAAAAGACAAAACGGTAAAATAAACAGAAAAAAAAAACTAGAGGGCATGAGAATAAAACCAAAAAGGCAGAAAGGATCAGACTATAAAAAAAATCAAAAGATAAAGAAAAAATAAAAGCCGAATTAACCAAAAAAACAGAAAAACCTTCAAGTAATAAAACCAGAAGATAGAAAAAACTAAAAGACAAAAAAGAAAGAAAGTAAAAAGGCAATAAGATGAAGAATGGACATGAAGACAGAAATACCGGAAGACAAGAAATATACAAGAAGGCATAGTGAATCTAATGGTTGAAAGATGATTGGTTTCTTGTCAATTTCGTCGAATGAGTTCTTGAACAACGAATTGCAGAGTTGCAGTAAAAACAAAAACAAATGAGGGGCCCAGAATCAAAGGGGTGTAAGTGACCATTTTGTCGATTTTGAGCTGAGCCCATCATAAAATTCTTCAGATTTCAAGCTTTCAGGAACTTTTTTAAGCTTGTTTCTACGATGTTTGGAAAAATTACAATAAATCTGAGGAAATTTGGTTCATTTTGAAGCTCCATACATTTTGTATGGGATGAAAAATTGGTCAAAAACTTTAAACCTCATTTACTCGAAAGTGGGTTTTTGTCACTTACATCCCTTTGCTTCTAACCCCCTCAAATCTAAACAAATCTTTGAAGAAATTAGGAAATTGAAATTTTTGAATTTCAAGGAGAAATTCCTGCTCAAAGAACTCAATGCGGTTCTCAGGACCTCCCAAAACTAGTTGGACTTTAAGGCCGGACGGGACGGTGGTTGAATCGTCCGCCATTGCTCTGTTGCTAGTAGGATGCAAATCTCAACTTCTACTTCATATTATTGACTAGAAATTTGATCGTTCATTTGCTCACTTGTGGTGCACAATCGACTAAAGTTTCAGCTACGTCAGTGCAGCGGAAATTGATATTTGCTTCTTCAAAATCGTGAGGCAAATTGTTAGAAAGAGAGGGAAGATAGGAAAAATTACACGTCGTCCCGTGCGGCCTTAATCTGTACTTGGTATTTCTTAACCGGGTCCAGGAAAAAACAACAAATATTTCTATTCATTTTTAAAACAATCTCAAAGCTCCTGAAGCAGTTTTGAGGGGAACTCCTGGATAAATTTCTGAATGAGTATTTAAAACGGAAAATTGAATTCGAAAAAAAAACATTACAGTAGTTACAATAGCGATAACTCCAGAGAAATTTGTACTATAAACAAGAAAAGTTTATGATTTTACTACTGGAAAAATCTCCGTATGAAATTTAGAAGAATATTTATGAACCTATCATAGAGATTCATCTAAATTTTCTCCTGGGTTTCTTTCAAGACGTCGTCCATAGACATCTGAAAGTCCTCAGTATCTGAAAAATAGCAAAAAGAGATAAGAAGGAGTTTTTGTCTCGCGTCGCGTCTTGTGAATGTTTTTGGAAAGCATCTGGAAATAATCCTAAATAACTTTTTAATTTTATTTATTTATTTTTTTTTTTTTACTTTTTAAGTTGACCTAAGAGAAATACGTAGGCAAATCCTTGGAAAAATTCATGGAGGCTAAATGCATTTCATTATGAGCAATTCTCCCGAAGGGAATTCACGGAAAAATTCTTTAAAATTGTGAAAAAAATACCAAAATTCCTAGAAAGGAATTGTCAGATTTCTGTGAGATTTTTTTTAGATTTAGGATTTGGAGATTGTTATCTCCAGATTTCAGGAACTAGATACATCCAGGTTTGTAGAATCTGAAGAGACGGTATCTCTTCAGGTTCTAGACGAAAACTCCTCGGATTCCTTAAAGGATGCTCTCAAAATTTATTGTTGAAAGTCTCTACAGTTTCCTGGAAAAATCTTTCCATTTTACTGAAAGAAATTTTTCTGGTTGCATGACCAAATCTCTACAAAATCCATAAAGAAATGTCTTCACACATCTGGAAGCAACTCTTCCAGATCCCTAAAAGTGATCTCTCCAGATTGCTGAAGAAGTTTCTACAGAAGAAGAAGAAAATTCTGGCAAGAATGTTCAGATTGTTGGAATTTTCATTTTTTTACACATAGGACATGAAATGAAGAAATTGCTAAATAAAAAATAAATATGTAATCATAATCCCTGAACCCTAAAGGTTTTTCTGATAGATTTTCTTTGAATCCATAGACAAATTCATGGACCACTGCACAGATAAAAATAATGAGATTTACATGTCATGTAAACTTCAGTTTAGTCATGTAAACTTAGTGTTATGATGGTTTACATGATATATCATGTAAATTTATGTTATATGTCATGTAAACACACAGAGGCATGCTGAATTACATGACATATAATGGAAATTTACATGATATTTTATGACTTGCATGATATGCCATGTAAACTTATGTGATATCCCACGCTCCAATCATGTGCATCATAGGGTATCGGGATGCTTCGTTGGCATAGTCCCCTCGTTCGGCCTATCTCAACGTTAACCAAAAACTCAAACAAACACGCATTACTGGATATCGGAAAAGCTATGTGGCAAACAACTGTAACATTTCGTTTAAATTTTAGCACTTTGGAGCATTAAAATTGAATGAAAATGTCTCTTTGTTTATCTTTTGTAGACGCCATGATTCTTCGGCTAAGTGGGTAGTTTATACACATGATCATAAATGGCATGAATCTGGAACATATCGAACTGACTTTTTAATAACTGAACATTTGATGCGACGGTCAAAGACTCTATTTTGAACTTGTATATTTGTTTTCAACGAATAATAAATGTTTTACAAATTGAATGTGGGCCGAATATTGAGGACATTTTTTTCACTATGTACACAAATCTTGGCCCATCACTTAAGTGATGTCAACAACACCGATAAAGTGACGTCAACAACATTGCTTGCATAAAAACCAAAAAGAACGAACAGGAAGAAAGATTTTGTGTACGGTGATTGTAAAAATATAACACAATAATAGGGTTGAATTGTTTTCATTAATACATTAAGAAAGAACTTTAGTTCAAGTAGTTCATTTACAGTTTTTTGAAAATTTGGCTCCGAAAATGTAATTTACCAGTAAGATTGGTGAACAAACAGAGATAATACTTCAGCAGAAATATTGAAAAAATGAGATAATAAGTGGTTCTAGTGCATGGAAAGCAATAGGCCAATGTTGTATCCACTAATAGGCCAATTTTTGTACCATAGACCAACGTTGCATACCATCGCATCGAATCTTTTCAACTGAATAAAGTAAATTCTTGAATATTAACGTTAGTTTACTTCCAATTAGTGAAACAATAATTGCCTAGAGTGTGTAATAGGATCAACATATTATTTCTAGTGCTATTAATTCATGAGTTATGGTCAAAATTGTCAAGGCGGTTTGCAAATTAGGCCAAGGAATGGTACATATACCCTATGTCACAGAATTTTACACTCTTTTTTCGATCTGTGTGGCTACAAAAAATGGTCTAGAGAAATTTGTGAGAAAAATTGGGAAGTTTTTGATGTAATCATAAGGAAATTTCTCCAAATCCCAGAAAAAATTGCTGGAGATTGTTTTTACTGTAAGGGTATTTGGCAACCCTTGAAAT
Organism: Aedes albopictus; assembly: GCF_035046485.1. Lineage (NCBI taxonomy): Eukaryota > Metazoa > Arthropoda > Insecta > Diptera > Culicidae > Aedes > Aedes albopictus. Next base: position 343,950,150 of record NC_085138.1, read on the forward strand.
GAATTGAAAGTTCATTTCCAGTGTTGCCAAAAACACTTTGTATCGATGCAAATAAAAATCGATTGAAAATTTTTATCTTTACTTCAACAATAAAATAAAAAAAAATAATGAAATTTGAGAAAGGCAACTAGTTTTTTTAGGAATTTGATATGACGATAATAACCGCTTCAAAATGCAATATATAGACTATATGAAAAAATTTACTGAAAATACCGCTTGCCGTCATTTCCTCAGGAATATTCGGTGGTCAACTGTTGGCGATCAAAACGTCATCCGGGCTTTCGTTCTACGATTGGGAGAATCTCGAACTGATCAGACGAATTGAAGTTCAACCAAGGTAATAACTCGATCAACTCCAATTTATGGTTTTCTGTGACGACAACCGAGGACTTTTTTATTCTTTCACCAGACACGTATTCTGGAACGAAGCCGGCACCCTGGTCTGCTTGGCCACCGAAGACTCGTACTTCATCCTGCAGGTTGACATCGGCATGATTCAGAACGCCCTGGCCACCAAGCAGCAGCTCAGCGAGGACGGAATCGAGGAGGCATTCGAAGTAAGTTTTACAGTTTTTCGTTTTTTGATGAATTTCACTAGATGGTTGTTTCAACAATATGTGCGTGTTGTTCCAAACATAAAAATGTTGTCCGAACTAACATCCATAGTTGTTTTAAAAACATCAATCTCAACCCGTATGTTAAGCTGAGAGTTAACCAGTATGTGATTTCTTTGCGCTCCTTCCCTCTCTAAAGGTCCTGGGCGAGGTCAACGAAGCCGTCCGCACCGGTCTGTGGGTTGGCGATTGCTTCATCTACACCAACTCGGTCAACCGGATCAACTACTACGTCGGCGGTGAGATTGTGACCATTTCCCACCTGGACCGCACCATGTACTTGCTCGGTTACGTCCCGAAGGATAATCGGTGAGTATTTTCTCTTTTTGTATGTTGTTTATTCGACAGGTATAATTTCAATTTTCATGAAAAAAAACGATTATGTTTTACTAACATTAACGATTTCACACGTTTACGAGTATTAATCTGCGAAAAATGTAATAAACTCAAAAAAACTATATGGAATGGTCTCACCAATAAATCGTAATTGTTAATGGCTATTTATTAGAAAATGCAAGGAAAAAAATATAAAACTAATAATGGAATGGTCTCACCAATTGGCCAAAGAAGAGAAAATGTAACAAAAATCAAAAGTGTAAAAATGGAACGATCTCATCAATCGATTATTTGATTTCATTCCTTCCATCATTTCTCCCCTCGCCTCCCCGGCACAGCCTCTACCTCGGCGACAAGGAACTGAACGTGACCAGTTTCGCGCTCCTCCTCTCGGTCCTGGAATACCAAACGGCCGTAATGCGACGGGACTTCGAAACAGCCGACCGGGTCCTTCCCACCATCCCCAAGGAACACCGCACCCGGGTGGCGCACTTCCTCGAGAAGCAAGGTTTCAAACAGCAAGCCCTTCAGGTTTCCACCGATCCGGAGCACCGGTTCGATCTGGCGCTGCAGATTGGCGATCTCGATACGGCGCTGGTGCTGGCGCGGGAATCCGACAGTCCGCAGAAGTGGTCCCAGCTGGCCAGCATCGCCACCAGTAAGAACAAATTCGACCTGGTCAAGGAGTGTCTGACGAATGCTAATGATTTTGGCGGGCTGTTGCTGCTGGCGACCAGTTCCGGTGAGTATTAGGGACGGGGGTAATTACAATTTCAAATGAAGGTTGGAGGGGTGTAACTGTGTTGCATGGAGAACAGGGACGAGAAGATGTGATACATTCTGGATTGTGTGTTATTGGCGTATACTGGGGAAGTAGGCGAATCGCATTTTGCTTTCGTACATAGGCGTAGACAGAGCTACGAAATGGCAAATTTTAAAAAGCTCATTCAAAAAACATGTTTGAGAAACTTCAGAAACTAATGTGTCCTGGAAAAAAATATGAAAGAGTTCCTTGAGAATTCAATGAAATAGCCTTGCAGATATTACTGGAAGAAGATTTCGATTTCCCTAATAAATCCCGAAAAAATGCTTAAAATCGATTCTGAGAGGAATCTCTAAAGAAATTTCTGAAGGAACTGCTGAAGAAATTCCAAAAGAAATTCTTTAAGAAACTCAAAGAGGAAGTCCTGAAGAAATTCCAGTTAGGATTTCAGGAAAAAATTGTGCAACAGTTCCAAATTATTAAAATATTTCCCGAAGAAATTGAATTTTGGAATAATTCCTGAAGGGATTCCTTGGGGTAATTCTGAAGGGGTTCCTGAAGAATTTTCATAGGCAATTGCTGGGAAAAAAGCTTGAAGAGATCCCTAGAGGAAACTGATGGGATTCCTGGAGTTGTTTCCGAAGCAATTCCCAATTGTAGGGATTCCTGGAGAAATTCCTGATGGGATTAGCGAAGAAAGTTCTGAAGGGGTTCCCAAAGCTATTGCAAAAGGAATTGTTGGTGAAATTTCTGGAAGGCTCCCATGTAAGATCGCTGGAGAAATTCCTTGAAAGATTCAATGGGGAATTCCTAGAGAAATTTTCGAAACAAAACTAATAGGGCTTCTTGGAGGAATTTTCGGACAAAAATCTTGAAGCTATTCCTAGATAGATCCCTGCAAAAAAATCCTGAAGAGAGTCCTGGAGCGATTCCTGAATGTATTTCTGGAGGAAATGAAGAAAAATTTCTGGAGATAACTCTGGAGTGATTCCTGAAGGTATTGCAAAAGAAATTTCAGAAAAACAAATGAATGCATTCCCGAGTAATTCTTGGAGGAATTTCTGGAGGGAGATTTCTAAACTAAACCTGAAAATCTAACTCAAAATCCAAGAGGAAGCCCTAGAGAGGCTTCTAAAGGAATTGCTGACGAAATTCATGAATAATTGCCCGGAGGAAATCCTGAAGAAACCCTAGGGCAGTGTCGTGAAGAAATTCCTGGTTGGATTTCTGAAGAAATTCTTGAAGCAGCTCTAGGATGGATTTTTTGAAGAAATTACTAAAATAATTCCTGAAAAGATTCCTGGTGGCAGTTCTGAAGAGATTTCTGAAAAAATCGAAGGGATTCGTAGAATAAATCCTAGTGGGACTTTGAGAAATTCCTGAAGTAATTCCTAGAGTAATTTCTTAAATCAGAAATTTCTGGAAGGATTTAATAGAAACCTAGAGAAATTTGCGAAAATAAATTAAGGAAGGATTTTTTGGAGGAAGTCCTGGAGAGATTTCTAAAGAATTTTCTAGAGGAATTTCTGGTAGAATTTACGGAGAAATTTTCTGCGCCTTTTCCGGGACTAATGCCTAAATGCTGAATCAATGTTTGATGATATTTCTGGGGAAAGTTCTGAAGTAATTTCTGAGTCCTGAAGAAATGCTTGCATCAATTTCTGGATGAATTCCTGAAAACGAAGTGTTGGGATTCCTGGTGGAATTTGTGAACAATTTGAATGACGGAAGCAGTTCTTGGAGCCATTTCTGAGAAATCCTCGGATGCAGTTTTGAAATGATTCCTGAAGGGATTTCTGGGAAAATTCTCGAAGAAAGGCCCGAGTTTCTGAACTTTCCGATGCGTTCGTAAAGTAATTCCTGTAGTTATTTTTGGAGGAATTCCTGAATAAATTGCCTCCTGAAGGTAACTGGAGGAAGTCCTGTAGAGGATCCCGAAAATATTGATAGAAGAACTCTCGGAGGAATTACAGGAGGAATTCCTAGGGGAATTGCTGAAGAAATTCCAGGAAGGATTTCTTGAGGAAGACTCAGTAAACAAATTTCCGAAAAAAAAAATGAATATGAATTCTAAGAAAAAATCCTAGTGGGATTCCTGAAGATTGTTGAACTAATTCCTGAAGACATTCCTGAAGGGAGTTCGCAATTCCTCAAGATATTTCTGGAGAAATTGCTACTGCAATTCTAGGAGCAATCCCTTGATGGATTCCTGATAAATTTTGATGAAATTCCTGGAGCAATTACTTAAGCAATTCAAAAAAAATCCAGAAGCTTCTCCAGGAATTCTTAATGGAACTTCCCCAACAATTCATTCAGCATTAACTTCGGCAACCCCAAGAACTTTCTCTAGCAATCCCATCATGAACCCGTCCAGGAATTAATCCAAAATTTGCTCCAAGAATTTCCAGAAATCCTACCGTAAATTAAGCATGGGATTTCTTTACAAATAACTTTAGAAATGCCTGCAAGAATCTGTTTAAGACTTCTTCCGAGAATCTCACGTATTTTTTTATGGAATTCCTCTGGAAAGTTTTGCACGAATTTCTCCGTGCTTTTCTCCGGGAATCTCTCCAGGAATTCCTCATGGAAAACACGCCTAAACACCCCTTCAGAAAACTCCTCTTCAGGAATTTCTCCAGGAATCCCTACAGAAATTTCTTTAGAAGTTTCCTATGCAATTCCTTCAGGAATCGCATGCACAATGCCTCCAAATAATCTCAGAAACTCCTCCAGCAATCTCTTTAGTAGTTCCTCCAGAAAACCTTTTAGTATTTTTTTCCAGGAAACACTTCAGTAATTCCTTCTGGAATTTAGAACATCCTCTAGCGATTGCTAGAATAATCTCTCCGAAATTTTTATTTCGAGAAATTTCGCATGTAATTCATTTTAGAATTGCGTCCAGAATTTCGGGAATCCTTCCAGAAATTATTCCAGAAATTGCTCCTAAAATTTTTCCTGAAATTCCACCACAAATACCCTAGGACTTTTACCGGGCACCAGGAATTATTTACTTAAGAAATTCCTTCAAGAATCTCATCTGGATTTTCTCTATCTTATCTATCTCCCCTTATCTTTTCGAAAATTCCATGTTCCATGGATTCCTCATAAAATTCCGCCAGGAATTTCTGCAACAGTTCCTTCAGCAATAACGTTGGAAATGGATTTCATCCAGCAATCTCATCAGGATTTATTTTTTCAGAAATCTTTCAGGAAATGGTTTCAGCAACTCCTGCAGTAATCCCATCAAAAATTTCACAGGAAGCTGTCCAAAACTTTGTTTTTGATAACTTCCTTGCATAATTCCTGCAGGAATTATTTCCGAACTGCCTCCAGGAATTTCTAAGAAACTCCTCCAGGGATCCCTTCAGAAATTTCTTCAGGATCAGAATTTCCAGAAATCTATCCAGTAATTACTCAAAGAAATTTTCTAGGAATATCTTTAGTATTTTTTTCCATAAATCCCTTCAAGCCTCTCTCCAAAATTCCAGGATCAGGGCTTCTGTAGAAATCTTTCCAGAAATTGGTCAAGGAAAGTCTAGGAATTCCTGGAGACTTCTTCCATGAACGTCTTCAGAAAACCCTTAGAATTTTCTCTAGGAACATATGCAGAAATTACTTCGGTAATTCCTCTACGAATCTTGCCAAGATTTCCAAAAATTCCCGAAGGAATTTTTGGAGGAATTCCTGAAGAGATTTTTGGAAGAATTTCTGAAGGAATACCTGGAGGAAATCCTGAGAGTGATTCCTGAAGAACTTGCATATAGAATTTCTGGGAAAAATCACGGTGATTCCTGAGGAATTCCTGGTAGTATTCTTGAAGAAGTTCAAAAGGGAACTGCTGGAGTAATTTGTGGACGGGGAGTAAATCGAGATTGCTTTCCCGAGGTTATTGCTGGCTGAAATAATTGTTGGATAGTTTTCAAGTTTGGTATAAAGTTATGCTATTGGAGTTTCGCTACAAATGAATTTCTCAATTAAAAAGCTCAACCCCAACCCCAAGGACATTCCCAGATGTAAACAATGGAGAACATATGCAGAAATCATTGGAAGCATCCCTGGAGAAATCTAAGAAGTTTTTTTTTGTAGGAATTCTTGTAGGAATACCTGGATGAATTTCAAGAATAATTTCTGAAAGTTTTCTTGGATGAATTCCTGGAGGAATTCTAAAAAAATGTTATTCCTTCTGCAACTCCTCTAGAAACGTCTCCGAGAATTACAAGAATTATAGTCCTTGAAAGAATACCTTGACGAATCTCGGAAGGATTCTTAAACGAACACCAAGCGATTTCCTGCAGGAATCATAGGAGGAATTCCTGAATGAATTCTTGAAGTGATTCCTGAAGGTACGCCTAAAGGAATCCCTGGTGGAATCCTAGCAGAAACCCCTGAAAATCCTCTGGAAACATCCTAAATAGATTTCCTTAAGATTTTTTTGAAGAAATAATTCCTGAAAATAAATCTGAAGGAACTGGTGGAGGAATCACTGCATTAATTTCTGGTCGAATCTTCGAAGGAATTCTTGGGAGAAAGATAATGCCTTGAGAGGAATCCTTTCAGCAATCACAAAAAGCATTCCTGGAAGCAATACTGAAAAAAAAACCAGAAGCAGTTCTTGCAACAATTCCTGGAGGATTTCCAGGAGGAATTCCGGGAAGAATACTAGGATGTCCAGGAGGAATTCTAGGTGAAATTCCGGGAGGAATTTCAGAAAGAATTCCAGGAGGAATTCTAGCAGAAATTCCAGGAAGAATTCCAGAGTGTATTCCAGAAGGAGTGCCAGGAAGAATTCCAGGAGGAATTTCAGGAGAAATTCTAGCAGGAATTCCGGGAAGAATTCTAGCAGGAAATCCAGGAAGAATTCCGAGAAGAATTCCAGGATGAATTCCCGAAGGAATGGTAGGAAGAATTCCAGGATGAATTGTAGGAGGAATTCCAGGATGAATTTCAGGTTGAATTTCAGGAACAATTCCAGGAGGAATTCTAGGAGGAATTCCAGGAAGAATACCAGGAGGAATTCTAGGAGGAATTTCGTGAAGAATTACAGGATGAATTTCAGAAAGAATTCTAGGATGAATTCCAGAAACATTTCCAGGATGAATTCCAGAAGGAATCCTAGGAGGAATTCCAGGAGGAATTGTAGAAGGAATTCCAGGATGAATTTCAGAAGGCATTTCAGGAGGAATTCCGGGAACAATTCCAGGAAGAATTCCGGGAAGAGTTCCTGGAGGAATTCTAAGAGGAATTTCAGCAGGAATGTCGGGAAGAATTCCGGATTAATTCCAGGATAAATTTCAAGATGAGTTTTAGGATGAATTCCAAAAAGAATTCCAGGATAAATTCAAGGAGGATTTTTTGGAAGAATTCCGGGGAGAATTCCAGGATTATTCCTAGGCAGAATTCCAGGAGGAATTCCGGGAAGAATTCCAGGAGGACTTACGGGAAGAATTGCTAGAGGAATTCCAGGATGAATTTCAGAAGGCATTTCAGGAGGAATGTCGGGAACAATTCCAGGAGGAATTTCAAGAGGAATTCCAGGAACAATTCCCTGTGGAATTCTAGGAGGAATTCCAGGAGGAATTCCAAGAGGAATTCCGAGAAGAATTTGGAAAGGATGAGTTACAGGAGGAATTCCAGAAGGATTTTTAGAAGAAATTCCGGGAGGAACTCCGGGAATAATTCTAGGATGTATTTCAAGAGGAATTCCGGGAAGAATTCCAGGAGGAATTTCAGGAGGAATTCTAGGAGGAATTCCAGAAGGAATTTTAGGAGGAACTCCGGGAAGAATTCCAGGAGGAATTCTGGGAGGAATTGTAGGACAAATTATAGGAGGAAAAAATCCGAGAAGAAGTCCTGGTAGAATTTATTCACGGAGCAAATTCCTGGATAAATTCACGAAAAAATGATATCTTGATTCCTGAAGGAATTGATAGGATTCCTGGAGGAAATCATAAATTTTTGCTGGGGTTGCTGAAGCATGTTTTTAATATAGGCTTCAAAAATTATTGCCTAAGAAATTGTTGGAAAAATCCTGGAAAGATTCCATGAGTAATTACTGGAGGGATTTGTGGGAAGTTCCCCAGAGGAATTTTCAAAAAAAATCAGAGAGATTCTAAGAAGAAATTTTGGTGAGATTCCTGGAAGAGTTACTGAAGTAATTTTGAAATGTATTCTTGGAGAAAATTCTAAGGGTTTTCTGAAGATGTTCATGGAAGAAGTATTGCCGGAATTCCCAGCAATTTCTGCTGAGATTTCTAGAAAAGTTCTGATGTGAATCCTGGAGGATGTCTTCAAGGGATTTTTGAAGTAATTCTCGAAGTTTTCTGATGAAATTGTTGACGAATTCCATTAGGATTCCTCTCCTGAAGAGAGGAGTTCCTGGAGAGACTCCCAGAGAAAATGCTGGAGGATGTCCTAAATTCCAGAAGGAGTTACTGGATTGTTTCCCTGAAAAAAAAACCTGAAGCCTTCCTACAGGAGCTCCTGAAGAGATTCTTAGACGAATTTTTGAGAAATTCTTGGAGGCTGTTCTGGAGAAATTCCCTAATTAAATGTACCAGAAACTTTTTTGCAGGAACTCCTAAAGAGATTCCTGAACGAATTCCTGGTGAGATTCCTGAAGAAGTTCTTGAAGAAATTCTCGGAGATTTCTGGAGAAATTCCTAAAAGGGTGTTTTTGAAGGAATTGTTGAATAAATTTCTGGAAAAATTCCATGGGGAGCTCCAGGACAGATTCCCGGAGGTATCCATGGAGGAATTCGTGAAAAATTCATAGAAGAATTCCCGAAAAAATGACGTGGAATTATTGGAGGAATTCCAAGAGAAATTCCTGTAGCAATTGCTAAAGTGATTTTTGAAGAAATTCCATGCTTAATTCCTGATGGGATTTCTGGAAATTCCTGGAGTAATTCCCAGAGATTTCTGAAAAATTCGTGATGGGATTGGCTAGAGAATGTTCTGAAGGGGTTCTCGAAGTTATTGCTGAAGGAATTAGGTATTGGAGAAGTTCCATGAGGAATTTCTGGAGGAACTTCTTCAAGGATTCCTGGAGGAAAACGTGAAGACATTCTTGGAAGATTTCCTAAACAAATTCCAGGAAAAAAAATTGTAAGAGATTCTTGGAAAAAGCGCTGAGGAGGTCTTGAAATCATTCTGGATAAATTTATGGAATACTAGCTGTCCCGGCAAATTTTGTCTTGCCCACTTGGTTTGACAACTGTTGAGCTCATAACGTCACCGCACTCTAGATTGGTTTCATTTCGATCGTGTTGATTTCCTTCCCAGCTCATAGAAAATCAGTTCTTTTTCAATTTTGTTACTTTTCTAGTTGATTTTCGTAACTTTTTATACATATAAACACAGCCACCATGAAAACGAATCGAACCGTGCAAGAGCCATCCTAATCGGTTCAGCCGTTTGTGAGTTTTGTTGCCTCAAAGGGATTTCAAACTCATTTTTATATATATATAGATATAGATAATTCCTTTATACATTCCTGTAGATATTCCTGGTGAGATTCTTGGAGCATTTCCTGGATCAATTTCTAAAAAAAAATTCTGATGGCATTCTTGGAAGATGTTCTGAAGGAATTCAAGTAATTCCGGGAGAAATTTCTGAAGGGATCTATGAAGAAACTTGAGAGATTCTTGCAAGAATTGTTGAAGTATTTCCTGAAAAAAAAAACCAAGCTTAATTCCTGGAAATTCTTGTAGCAATTTCTGAAGAAATTATTGGAACAATTCTTGAATTAAATCCCTAAAGAGATTGCTGAAAAATTCATGATGAGATTGGCTAGAGAACGTTCTGAAGGGGTTATCGAAGTTCTTGCTAAAATAATGGTTGGAGAAGTTCCATGAGGAATTCCTGGAAAAAAATCTGGAAAGATTCCTGAATTAGATCTTTCTTAGAGTGTTTCTAGGAGAAATTTCTGAAGGGGTTTTTGGAGAAAGTCCTGAAAAGATTCCTTGGGGAATTTATGATAAATTCTTGGAACACTTCTGGAGGGATTCCTAAAGGAACTCCTGCTGGGATTGCTGGCGATATTTCTGGAATAATTTCATGAGGGATTTCTGAAGAGATTCCCGAAAGAAAGCCTGGAGGAATTCGCAGAAAATTCTCTTGAGAATTTCCCGTAAAAAATGAGAGATATTCTTGGAGAGATTCCTGAAGGAATTGCTGAAATAATTCATTGAACTACGGATGAACCTGTGCAAAAGTTTACTATGAACTTATCCACCGGTGAACTGAATTCACTCGATCTGAAAATTTCGACACGAGTGGAGAAATTTCCAATCAAGATCCTTAAATTCTGATTGGAATTGGTCCCGCTCTAGTGTCCAAATTCCTTGAATAAAACAAATGTCAAAATCCACTTTTTCTCCCATAAGCTTCAATGAAAAGATAGAGTGGATTTGACGTGTTTGCTTCATCCTAAGTGAACTACTTACCCTGGTCAATAGAATTTTGCATCGAAATTTAACCTCAATTTTCTCCCTGTGAGAGAAGAGAACGACAACGAACGGGAATCAAAACAAACCACCGGAAACTGTCAAAATTCGTGTGGGAAAAAAGAGGACAGGAAGAACGTGAGTGAACCTAGCGTTCATTCGTGACGTCATCGTGCAAAATTCAAAAGACGAGCGCACCGATGAACTGAATTCATCGCGGTCCGAGGGTTTTGACGATTTTCAATCAGAATTGAACAATTCTGATTGAAAATGCCCCGCTCTAGTGTCAAAATTCTCGGACCGCGATGAATTCAGTTCATCGGTGTACTCGTCTATAGGCTTGAGGAGTCAGATGATTGTGGATGAATTTTATGAAGAAAAAAGTATATTTGTCGTTTGGTTCATCCTAGGTGAACCACTTTCCTTTAGCCTATGGACTTATCCACCGATGAACCAAATTCATCGCGGTCCGAGAATTTTGACACTAGAGCGGGGTCTGTTCCAATCAGAATCGTCCAATTCTGATTGGAACGGCCGCGCTCTAGTGTCCAAATTCTCGGACCGCGATGAATTCGGTTCATCGGTGGATAAGTCCATAGACGAGTGCACCGATGAACTGGATTCATCGCAGTCCGAGAATTTTGACACTAGAGCGGGGCCGCTTCCAATCAGAATTGAACAATTCTGATTGGGAATGGCCCCGCTCTAGTGTCAAAATTCTCGGACCGCGATGAATTCAGTTCATCGGTGCACTCGTCTATGTATGCTAGGACGCACTGGACTTATCCACCGATGAACAAAATTCACTCGGTCCGAAAATTTTGACACTAGAGCGGGGCCATTTCCAATCATAATCGTCCAATTCTGATTAGAAACAACCTCACTCTAGAGTCAACCGAGTGAATTCGGTTTATCGCTGGATAAGTCCATAGGATAAAAAATGAATGTGCATAAACTTATCTTTGAGAAAACGTAGATCGACTTTTAAATGTTCATTCCTAGGGATGTTCAATATCTCGAATGATTTTATCTTTCCAAGAGAGCTTTTTCTCATCCTAGAACCGCCACTGATTTCATTGATATGCCACCACCTTCTTACAAATCCCCACGCAGCGTATAGCAAACATATTGCACGCTTAAGTGATCAGATGACACTGAATTAAACGCCAATAAAATCGACACCGACTGGAATCGAAACCATGGGAGGGGGAGGTGAAAATTATTGTAATTGCAATGCAATAAAACTAACGGGACACAACATTTGTTTCGCTTCTTTCCTTTATCTCGCTTCAGGCGACGTCGACATGCTGCGGAATCTGGGCGATAATGGCGTCTCGCAGGGCAAATTCAACATCTCCTTCCTGTCGATGTTCCTGCTGGGCGATCTGGAAAAGTGCTTGGACATTCTCATCCAAACCAATCGGATACCGGAGGCGGCGTTCTTCGCTAGGTGGGTTGGATCTTCTTCGTCTCATCATCTCTGTTACGCTTTACTAACTGATGTGTTATTATCCTGACAGAACCTACCTACCGAACAAGGTGTCCTACGTACTGGACATCTGGCGAACCGAGCTGGCCAAGATCAACGAGAAGGCCGGCCAAAGTTTGGCCGACCCGCAGCAGTACGAGAATCTGTTCCCTGGGTTCTACGATGCGGTCAAGACGCAGCAGTTCCTGCTGCCGGAACGGTCCGCCATGTTGCCGGCCCGAGCCGCCATTGATGTGAGTTGATGATGAGTGTCACCTTAAGAAATTTTGAGGTTTGAAACATGTTTTTTTTATTATTTTCTCCATTCAGGTTCCACTTAACATCGATCGTGATCCGGTGGCGGAAATGAAGCAGGCCGAAAACGAAGGACGGTTCGATTACGATCCGAGTGCTAGCAGCAGTGCGGAAGGGGCGGCCACTGTCAGTGCGACGCAGAGTGTAAGTAGTCATGCCTATATCAAAATTTAATTTAGTAAGAAATGTACCCTCTAGGGGGTATTTTCATTTCTCTGCTAAACAGATTGAGGTTTTCCTTGAACTGTGAACGAAATAACCCCCATTGGGAATTTTATGACTTGTGTACCCTCATCGGGTAATTTAATTGCCTACTTTGTAGATCGAAACCCTTCAGTTTCGTACGGCGGGATGCAAGTTTCAATGCATTAGTCTTTTTTTATGAGGTCCTTAATGACAGTGGCTTTCAACAGAGAATAACATTACTCCGCAGGGGAATTTCGCGTCTTATGAACTTCCAGAGGGACCTATTCACACAGATATATTAACTTTTGAATATCTTTTTCGCCTTAAGATGTGAGTTTTACATGCTTTGAAGTTCGATTTTTAGATCGTATGCGCTGGAACAACAAAAAGAAAATAAAATTACCCCCAGAGGGTATTTCGAAAACATGACGTACCCTCATGGGGTAATTCAACTACTCTACCGAGTAGAATGAATTATTTCATTAATCATTGTATGTACACTGCTCTACAAGCATTGATTCTCAATTGAGAGCAGAATTATCCCCTCAAATATTATGATGGAGAGTGAAATTCTCAGTTTTGTGTATTGGAATCGCTTTCAACAGAGAATAGCATTACTCCGAGGGGGAATTTCGCGTTTTATGAACTCCAGAGGGACACACGGCTATATTTAAGTTTTGAATACCTTTTCCGCCTTAAGATGTGAGTTTTACATGCTTCGAAGTTCGATGTTTAGATCGTAGGCGCAGAAACAACAAAAAGAAAATAAAATTACCCCCAGAGGGTATTTCGAAACAATGGCGCACCCTCATGGGGTAATTCAACTACTCCACCGAGTAGAATGAACTATTTCATTAGTCAATGTATGTTCACTGCTCTACAAGCATTGATTCTCAATTGAGAGCAGAATTATCCCCTCAAATATTATGATGGAGAGTGAAATGTTCAGTTTTGTGTATTAGTATCTGATTCTTCTGTTTGATAAGGACGTCAGTATGTTCCTAAAACTTTCGCATATCATTTTGGTTCACATACACCTGTCTAACGATTAAGCATTTTGTCTCGATTCCAACAAATGTCTCCCTCTAAATCAACCAGAAACCCACATCCACCACCGTGAAGGACAGTTCTGCTGCGCCAGGAGGGCTTCCTCCCACAGAAAGTACCCCTGCCAGTCAGCTACCACCTCCCGCCTCCGCTGCCGTCGCCGCCGCCGCCGCCAACCCGATCAAGCGAAAGAGCTCGCTCGATGACTTCGAATCGGAGATCGAAGCCCTCAATCTGGATGATAATATTGACACTTCGGTAAGTAGTTTTACCTAACATTGTTCTTCTACGTCGTTATATCAAAAACATCTTTCCACCCAAAAAAACGCAGGATGTAAATATAGACGACGATCTGATAAGTGATTGAACAGATGAGAAGAGCAAAGCCGGCAATATGATGAGCGAAAGCGAGAAGGAGAGCATGTTCTCCCTTGCTGAGATCCCTTTTACTAGGCGATAGGAGAGTATATAGAAGTTTATTATAATTAAAGCTAATGGAAGAACATTATGTTAAGAAAAGTAAACAAAAAAAGGAAAATTAAGAAAAAGAAAATGGAACCACTTTGTAAGAGTGGAAATGTGAAAAACACAAAAAAAATTTGTAAGAAGCAATGGATTCTTTCTGTCGGACCTAACTTTTTTTTTTGAAAGACAATTATTTTTCACTAATATCAATCAGTTTCTCTTATTACATGTGCTGATTTTCCTAGCAAATTTTTAAATTTCAAATTCATTCGCACTTTTCCATTTTATAACTTTGCGTATTATTCATCCCTAAAAATGAACTTTCTGTTGGAAACGTTCATTTATAGGGATGTCCAAAACACCCCGTTTAAAATAACACGACGAAAATTTCGAAATTACAAACATTTTTTCTAGAAAACTAGAAGTTTTTTTTTCGCAATGTTTTTGAAATGATTATTTGAGAAATAATGGTCCTCAAACACATAAAACGTAGTCGTTAAGTCTGACAGAAACGATCCGTTGGTGGTGTGCGTGCGCAAACGCGCATAGAACAAGTATTTCAGAATCTACATCTGGTTCGTTGATTTTTCCACAAATGCTATAGTGCGACGCGCCCTGTTGTGGTACAGGAGGCATTTCTAGGTAATGTTATGTAATTCCCCCTCCATAATTTTCCAAACCGTTCGCCGGAAGGTCTGAAGTAGCGACGCAGAACGCGTGATCAAACCTTGTTTTGTCTGTGTGAGTGAGATCGCGAAAAAAAAGAACGAGTGTGATCGATAAAACAAAAGCAAACCACTGAGAATAATGTTGAAACCTACTTTGTTTAATTGCGCTGTCTTCTGGGAATTATTTCCGATATGTTATATCTATACCTTAGTTACTTTAATAGGATACGAATGTATATCTTCAACCTACTTACGATCATAATAGTGGTTTCTGCTTTTAGTGGTGTTGCGTGTACGTACACGCTGCATTACACGAACACCACCTGAGTTACTGGTTGAAAAAAGTAAACAAAGATCAGCTGTTCCCAGCAAAATCAAATGGGCATATTTTCAACCAGTAGATTTGCTTTAGTGTTCGTGACACCGTGCTGCGAAACCACTATTATTATTGGCGATAGTGTTCTTCTCTTTGTTGTACCTCTTGGTATCTATTGCACACATCTCTTGGGACTTCACTAGCAAAGCAAAGCAGACAAAATGAATACCTATAGTTTACTGAAGAGGAAGGCAAGAAGCGAAGGCGACGCTACCAATATAAGAAAAATCAGTATACTACGAACCGGCGAGATGTTGTTCTTACTCTAAGACAGTCCGAACAATCCTAACAGCGACGAAGTTGTTGTGTGAACGATCAACGATCAAAAACGATCAATTCTGACTATACATGTCAATGGTTGCTCCTCCGTGATTGATCTGAACTGGTACCAGTTGCACTGTGATCCAACTGAATAAGGGGCTGGGACATTCCACTTATTCTCAAAGTGCAATTTTAGCAGCTCATGCATTTTTGTTCAATAACGGCGCCGGCCAAGTCCTTATAGTCAGCTGGGAAGGGAAAGGAATGTTAGAGTGTACTGGTTGTTGCTACTAGAGACCGAGAGCACTCTGCGTCCCACAACCCGCACGGACTGGGGTATTTGTTAGACGGAAAGGATGGGAGATCTGGGAGTCACCGTTGGGTCGGTGATGCGATCCATGGATAGGGTTATTTATAGTGTTCGTGATAGATTGTGTGGTGAATAAGGTGAATAAGGTCAAGCGGCACAGCACGCTTTGGTTGCATAACTTACAGGCGTTATATATACACTGTGCTGTGAGTGGAAGTTGGAAGGGAGGGAAACGACTTTTTTCAATTCGTTTCTGGTTCTAGCGATGGCTATGAACATATGAATATACATGAGTTGTATATGTAGAGAAGAGAGAGTGAGAGAAAGTGGATAGAAAGATACAAAGTAGGATGAAAAGGACGGGCCAGGGATTGAACCCATGACCTTCTGCATACGAATCAGAAGCGGTAGCCACTAGACCACCAAGCCCGTCTAACAGCGACGAAGTTGTTGTGTGGGTCAAAAACAATAGTGAGGTCGTTCCATTTTACTATTTTTTTACACTAAACTAGGTTGTTGTCGTTAGATCTGTATCTTTTTTAGCGTTTTCTTCTCTCATATGCTTTATTGATGTTTTTCTACTTTTTACATAGGCTGGAGCATCTAGGTGATTGTGAATAATTTTATCATTGAGAAATAGCTGTTTTTCCTTGTAAGGACTGCTATATCGAAATTCATCGTCTTTCTTCACCATTCATTATTTTCTCTGGCCTTTTTTACTTTGGGATTTCTCTTTTTAGTCTCTTCTCTTGTATACATACATAAGTTCTTTTGATAACACAGCAAATGAATATTTTGCTTTGAATGCCCATGAGTTCCCCTAGGTTTTTCTCTTCGTAAACTTCAGTCAAACAAAAAGCAGACTTTTGGTACATCCTAGGTGAATCTCTTCTCATAGGCGACTGTCACGCTGAGAACCTGAAATCAAATCCCACTCCCGATACTCACTCGTTAAAAAGTGAGTTCTTTCTTCGGAAGGGAAGTAAAGCGTTGGTGAACTAACCCCGCGTTAAAAATCTCGGTAATACCTAATGATAAAAAAAAAATCAATGAAAATGTGGATTTGACGTTTGGTTCATCTTAGGTAAACCACTTCCCTTGGATTATTGAGTTTTACATACAAATTTAACCTCAATTTTCTCCCCGAGAGAGGAAAAAACCACATCGAGATGAACGAGAATGAACCGAACGTTCATTAGTGACGTCATCGTGCAAACGAAGCGGCCCCGCTCTAGTGTCAAAATTCTCGGACCGCGATGAATTCAGTTCATCGGTGCACCCGTCTATAGAATTATCCACTGATGAACCGAATTCATTCGGTTCGAGAATTTTGACACTAGAGCATGGGCTTGAGCGTGGTCGTTTTCAGTCAAAATTGGACGATTCTGATTGGAAATGGTTCCGCTCTTATGTCAAAATTATCTGACAGAGTGAACTCTGTTCATCGGTGGGTAAGTTCATAGGGAAGCTCCCTTGGATGAAACAAATGTCAAAATTACTTTTTCTTTTCATAGAGCCTCTATAGACGAGTTCAAAGATGAACTGAATTCATCGCGGTCCGATAATTTTGACACTAGAGCGGGGCCGCTTCCAATCTGAAGTGCACGATTTCCAATCAGAATTGAACAATTCTGATTGAGAATGACCCCGCTCTAGTGTCAAAATTCTCGAACCGCGATGAATTCAGTTCATCGGTGCACTCATCTATAGGCTAGAGGAATTGGCGTGAATGAGGATGAAGCATCTGTCAAATTTAGCATTTTTTTATATGAAGATCTACTTTTTCTCTTTGTTTAATTCATCCACATTCATCCAGTTCCTCTAGCCTATAGAGGAGCGCCCTCAGATGAACCAAATGTCAAAACCACTTTTTCTTTTCATTTTTTCCTGTTGGGTACATTTTCCACTGCGAGAGCCTCTATGAAAAGAAAAAATGGATTTGACTTTTGGTTCATCCTAGGTGAATCACTTCGTCTGGCCTATGAAAAGAAAAAGTGGATTTGACAATTGATTCACCCCAGGTGAACCACTTCCCCTGGCCTATTCGATTTTGAAAGTTAACATCACAAATGAACGTTCAATCCATGCATGTTTGTTACCGGTGGTTTGGTTGTATGAACCTATCCACCGATTAACCGGTCCGTGAATTTTGACACTAGAGCGGAATCATGTGCATTCAGAATTGTCCAATTCCGATTAGAAACGATCCTGCTCGGATCGAGTGAATTTGGTTCATCGGTGGATAATTCCATAGGGGAGCACCCTTGGATCTGACGTTTGGTTCATCCTAGGTGAACCACTTTTCTTTGCCTATTTTCGAACCGAGTGAACTTAATTCACCAATAGACGAGTGCACCGATGAACTGAATTCATCGCGGTCCGAGAATTTTAACACTAGAGTGGGGCCTTTCCCAATAAGATTTGTGCAATTCTGATTGGAAATCGTTCACTTCTGGTTTAAAGCGGCCCCGTTCTAGTGTCAAAATGTTCGGACCGCGATGAATTCAGTTCATCGGCGCACTGGTATATGGATAAGTTCACAGGACATGAGATGCACCATAGAGGCTCTATGAAAAGAAAAAGTGGTTTTGATATTTGGTTCCAAGAGCGCGCTCCTATAGAAGCGCCCACTTTAGGGCCTGCTACGCAGACTCTTAGGAAGGAACGGGGGGTCTAGCCAAAAACTACGGGTTCTGAAACGGCCAAAATTGAGTCCACATTTATGGACAGCGCCTTATTAACGTTACTGTGAACTAAGAAGTTCATTCGTGAACCACCTGATGAAAAATAGCTTACCCCTTGGTCGGCGAATCGTGTTAACGTCACATCGCAATAGACGCCCTCCTCTCTCTTTGTCTCTCACACTAGTTCCCTTGACTTCTTGCGGATACCTCTGGCTGGTGTTCCTCACTCTCAAAAACTAAAGTTATGTGCGAGTCAATTGCTTTTGTTGACCTTTCCGCTTCTCATGACGAACACTATCATCATTTCTTTCAGGTGCAACTTCAATGCTTAGAAAGCCAACCTCTAAGTGTTGGTACTGCCTTAGCCAGTACTATGTCAAAGTACAATATCTCGCGTATCTGTAGCTCTAGCTTCATAGAGCAACAGAGCCCGACTTCACCTTAATATCCAGCTTTTTAACCGTTTTTTCAGTGTTACGGTCGTTTGCCAATGCATCACGTATGAACCGTTACCGCCGAGTTCCGTCCTTGAATCCCCACGTGCTGGACATTCTACTAGTATGTATTTTACATCTAGTATTTGTCCACATCGCTGACAACAGGCCGTATTACCACCGGATCTGGACCCATGAGGGAGCCGAGTGTGCTCGATTCTCAGCCGAGACGAACAGAACCTTCTGATCTTGAGAACTTGGCGCATCTCTCCGCTCTTGTGTGTCGTTTCCCGGTTACCATGCCAGGCTCTATTCCACGTTTCTCTCCAGGTCCGTCCTAATGAGCGATTGCGGACCTGTAAAAGCCGCGCTGAAGACCGAGATAAAGGCAAGCAAAAAGGCCTGCTTCGAGGGTCTCTGTCAAAGTGCTAATGCTAATCCGTAGGGTGATGCCTACAGGAACGTGATGGCCAAGACGAGAGATGTAATGGCTCCTGTGAATGTCGCGTTATTCACTGGATCAATCCGTTCCCCGCCATCTTAGCAAACTATAGTAGAATCACTTGGCATAATCCGGAATCACACGATGAAGGCGACTTGCTCCTCTCCTCAATGAGGCAGCTTCACCCTGACACCGTCGTCATGGTTCTGGCTGTCATTCATGCTTGCTAGGGGACGGACACGCAAGGGGAATAACAGTAAACTATATTCACACCCCACAGCTCCTACTGAACAATCTCCAGAGATGTTGGAGGTGATCATCGAGGGTTTTTTTTTTCGCGCCATGATCCAAGTCCTTGGCCTCCTTTCGTAGGACAGCCGGGGACTGGGGCTGGCGATGAGGAGATGGAGTTCCGAACCTGGTCTAAAGAGTAGCTATTACTGAGGCTCTCGAGATGTTCAGGTCTGCTATGCAGAAATTCCTGGGCGAGGGAGTTTTCCCAGTTGTTTGGAAGAGGCAGAACCTGGTTCTAAATGTTGCCAAAAGCGGGGAAACCACCCGGAGACCCGTCGTCATATAGACCAAATTATGCTTGATCGACATGGCGGGGAAGATGCTTCATCCTCAATAGAATGTTAAGGCACACCGAGGGTGTAAATGATCTCTTCAGTAGCCAGTTCGGCTTCCGAAAGGGGAGGTCCATCGTAGACGCTATCCTGTCGGTTACAAAAACCGCCAAGATAGCGCTCCAGCGTAAAATAAGGGAGATTCGCTACTGTGCAGTAGTGACTCTGGATGTAAGGAACGCGTTCAATAGCACCAGTTGGCCGGCTATTTCTGATGCGCTCTTGCGTCTGGGGATACCCGGGTACCTGTACAAGATTCTCGGAACTTACTTCCAGAATCGAGTACTAGTTTACGACCCAGTCAATGTCATGTACGACGAGGTGTTGAGGTTGGAGTTCCCGGTGGGGGTGGAGATCGTCAGCTTTGCTGACGACAGTTATACTGTAAGTCTACGATGAATCGATTGAAGAAGTGGAGTTGACTACTGCCCACTCGATCAAGGTTGTGGAGGCGTGGATGAGATCCAGGAAACTGGAGTTGACTCACCACAAAACTGAGGTAGTGGTTGTGAACCACCGAAAGACAAAGCAGTGATCATTGTAGGCGATTGCTTACCTTCGGTAGCCTGCAAAAGAGCCTCCACAGCTATAGTGGCACTGTCCCGGATGATGCCCAATAGCTTTGCGGTGTATGCCAGTAAGCGCAAGCTTCTGGCTAGGTCGCTACGTCCATACTAAGGTATGGCGGCCCGGGCGCTAAGTACCGAAAGCTACCACCGTGGTAAGCTGGAAAGTAGTTATAGGCTGATGTGCCTGAGGATTGCGTGCGCGTACCGTATCGTGTCACACGGTGCGCTCTGCGGCATCACTGGTATGACGCCTATTGGTCAAATGGCAGCGCGCGTGGGACAGTTCCACCAAAGGCAGGCGGACCCATAGGTTTATCCCGAGGATAGATAGTTGGACAGGCGCCATGGAAAAGTAACATTCCACTCAACTCAGGTCTTTTCAGGCCATGGTTGCTTCCGACAGACCAGTATCTGCATCGTGTCGATCATGCAGGTTTTTCCGAATGTCCGGTTTGTGCGTGTTTAGTGGAAACGGCGGAACACCATTTGTTCGTGTGCCCGCGTTTCCGCACAATGCGTGACCGCATGCTTGCCACATGCGAGGAGGATACAACTCCGGACAATCTTGTCCAGAGGATGTGTAGTTTGGCTGGAATGCCGTTTCAACGAATATCACCACATCGTCTTGGAGCTACAGAGGAAGTAGCGCGTGGACTCGGAGAATGGCTAGTGCATACGAGATACAAGAGGTGGTCCAAGGGTTCGGAGTCGGCTACGTAGGTCATACCGGTGCCCTGCGATCGAAATCGACCCTTACAGCGATTAAGTGGCCGCGGGTAGAACATCCAGACCAAGGTGACAGCCTACGATGTGTAGAGTGACCTTGAAGATATCAACACGAATAAAGATGTCTGTTGCAATCAGACACTGCACGACTGCACTGTTATGGAAATAGTTTGGCGATATTTCCGATGAAGAAGGGATCTTTTTTCAGCTGTTCGATGACATCGTACGGCAATTCAAGAACACTGTACCAACAGTCTTTAGTCCTGTTCCATGAAGTAGGTTGAACATTGTTGAAGTTGCTGTATCCTGCTGTTACCCATTTCTTGACGAATTGGTATAAGAGCAGAATGCTGCAACTTCAACAATGTTCATCCTACTTCATTGAATAGGTCCTTTGTTTAGCCCTCTTCGACGACACCTATGGGACCTATAGTGGTTTTTGCTTTTAGTAGTGTTGCGTGTACGTACACGCTGCATTACACGAACACCACCTAAGTTACTGATTGAAAATAGTAAACAAAGATCAGCTGTTCCCAGCAAAATCAAATGGGCATATTTTCAACCAGTAGATTTGCATTAGGGCCTGTCCATAAACTACGTAGACTCTTAGGGGGGGACGGGGGGGTCTGGTCAAAGTCTACGCTCCATACAAATTTCGAAAATTTTGTATGAACAAAAATCTACGGTGGGGGAGGGGGGGGTCTGAAATGACCCAAAGCGTGCTCGAAGATCTTTGAAATCGTGATGAATAATGTGTTGTTCACTTCTTGCAAACATTACATCTCTGTGGACCAACACGGATTCTATCCCAAAAGATCCACTTCCACAAATCTCGTTCAGTTCACCTCTTTTTGCCTGCGGCACATGGACTCCGGAATGCAGGTCGATACTGTATATACAGACTTGAAATCTGCCTTTGATCGCGTAGACCACGGGATATTGCTTGCACGGCTGAGGAAACTGGGGCTTTCTGACGATCTCGTTCGCTGGTTAAAATCATATCTAACAGATCGAAGGCTCGTCGTCAAAATCGGACTGGAAACATCGGAACCATTTTCGAACTTGTCTGGAGTTCCACAAGGCAGCAATTTGGGGCCATTACTGTTTTCCGTATTCCTAAATGATCTATCCAGCGTGCTTCCACCAGGAATACGTCTGTTTTTCGCAGACGACGTAAAGCTATACATGCTGATTCGCTGCCTCCAAGATTGTGCACAACTACAGCTGTCAGTTCAGTCCTTCGTCCAGTGGTGTACTACTAACTTACTGACGGTGAGTCTTCAAAAGTGCCAAGTTATATCCTTCCATCGCAAACGAACACCAATTACATATGCGTATATCATCGTCGATCAACCACTGGCACGTGTGACTGAGGTACGTGATTTAGGCGTGATTCTGGACGCTGCGATCTCTCTCCGAACGCACCGACGTGACAGTGGTGTTTCAAAAGTGTCCCCCCTAAATTTAACGGTCGTCCAGCAAAGCGAGCGAACGCTTCTGTCAAATCAGCACAGGCGCGAACCTTTTCCTATATGAATACACGGGGGTTTTGAGTCAAACTATCAAAACAACGCGAACTGTTATAGAGGAGGCGGTAGTGTTCGGCTATTTTCCATCATGGCGTCGGGGACAACAAATTTGAATTTGTTTGTTCTAGCTGTCACGTCGGTTCGTCGGTGCTATAACGATATAATCTCCAGAGCAAACAGGCAGCTCGGGTTCATGTTCAGAATAGCCGACGAATTCCGTGACCCTCTATGTTTACGATCACTGTACTGTGCATTGGTCCGATCCATTCTTGAATCGAATGTTGTTGTATGGTGTCCGTATCAGTCCACCTGGATTTATAGAATTGAAACGGTACAACGAAAATTTGTGAGATACGCCCTCCGTAATCTACCATGGCGGGACCGCATCAATCTCCCAAGCTACGAAGACCGCTGCAGATTGCTCGGGATCGAAACTCTTGAGCAGAGAAGGAAGCACACTCAAGCTGTTTTCGTGGCAAAAATTCTGTTGGGCGAGTTGGAAACTAGTCAACATCTATGCTCCAACGCGAGTGCTTCGTCAACGCGACTTTTTGTTACTCGGTTCATGTCGGAGATATTCAACCATGAGTACGAGCTGTTCGATTTCAACACTTCTGCCAGCGCATTCAAACGAAGGCTCCAGGAAAGTCATCGATAGTGAAGAAGCTGGTCAAACGCTACGCAATGCGCAATTGACTTTGTATGTGTGTGAGTTTTTGTATTATTTGTAATGATTTTAGATATTTATTGTTTGTGGTTTTTAATTATTTAGTTCTTAAGCCCTCTTGTATATATGTATAGTAATATTGTAAACCCGTAAAAGATGTAGGGTTTTTATGCCTTTTTGAGTGAGCCGAGTGATGTGGGCAACTCAAAAAGGCTTTTCCCTGCCAGGCTTCATTAAGGCTTAATGCCCGATGAAGGTCAATAAATAAAATAAATAAAATGAGTCTACGTAGTTTATGGACAGCGCCTTAGTGTTCGTGACACCGCGCTGCGAAACCACTATAGAGATAAGTGACATTTCAACACACGAACACTAGCGCAAATTTTTCCTCACACAAATGTGCACGCCGATTGAAAGGCTATTCAAATTGCATATGCAAATATTACCCAATCGAATTGGGTAAAACGGGTAAATAATGATAAAACTAACGTCCGGAGCAAGAGTGCAAATATTTTCCTCGCAGTTTCACAACTACATCTACAAAAAAGGCACGCATACATTTGAACATGATTACCACTATACGTGAGAACAAAAGATGCTTACAAAGTTCTTACAGATACACTGAAAAAAAGGACATGGTAATTTTGACTGTATCGAGGGTGAAATTAAAACAACTTTACTACTTGATTTTGGTAGACCATAATTCGTACTTAAACTTACCACGGAGAGGGTTCAATTTACCATGCCTGTTTTTGTTTATGTTCCGTGGTATTTTCGACCATATATTTTAGTGCCTTTCACTATGTGCATTAATAATCAGCATAGTAATTGCTACCATAGCCCGTGTAGTTGCCGGCTTAGAATAGCACTACGGACCACCTGTTCCGGGGGTAAAAGTCCACCAAACAGGTAACCCCAATCCAAGGTGTCAGGCGACCCGTGCTGAGGGATGAATGGTTGAGGGGGTTTAAAATATGCTCGATCTTTAACGGAGCCCGTAGCGTGGGTAAGATCACCTTTTTGGGTTGCGTTGCGGCGAAAGATCTACCAAACCGAACCCTAGTTCTAACTGCTTCCAGCTAGTGGAGCAGCAAATTTGAGTAATCAAAGGAAAACACTTTGGTCCTTATTACATTTTACACCTTGTTGAAAGTGATAGGTCTCGGTTTTAGGTGTGGCCGAGATGGATCTTGAAACAAGGAAAAATGGGTTAGTATTCCTAATCTTTTATTCGGTGTTCACTGGTTTGAAACAGAAAGGACTAGGGTTCCGATGCATGGTCAATATCGGTATCATTTCTTGACGTTCTCGTTAAGGGATCAGATTTTGACTGAAAAAGGAGCGTGTTAAAAGCGGAACCTATAAATCAGAATCCTTCCTTGCGATTATGTTGAAAATGACTACTGTAACAAAACCGAATACTTTATAACTTCTCAATGGTGATAAAGTAATACGACATGCACTATACAAAGGACACGGGGTATACCACAATAGATCAAAATATTGGTCGCAGTGGTTATGTTCCGAACAGAGAAAAAAAAAATTGCTACCATCAAAATTGTGTTTTTAGTATTTTTAACCATTCGTGTGGTTGGATTCTGGTATCGGTAGTTTCGGTTTTATTTATGAATTTCGCCAAATAAATAATAACAAAATTGATGTTTTATTCAACACAAACATAATGATAGATGAATATTCGGACACATCTGAAATATCAGTATGTACTCCTTACATGGATTTAAATATCAATCTGCTTCAGTTCTCGCTTTAGTTCGCCATGGCTGCATCATTAGACCGAACACCGGAACGTCGAAAGGGCTTCAACGGATGTTGCATTTTTTGAGCTGGATCGGTCCGAGATTACTGGAATACCACCACTTAAAACAAGCAGCTTTACGCGCTACAGCGGCGAGTTCTGTCATTGTAAATAACGCTTGTTTTCACTCTCGCTGGTGCACCATAAACTAATCCCACTGATGGTTTCAGCAAATTTGGGAACATGGAAGAATAGTTTAGGTTAGGGCGTACGAACCATACATATTGTTGCCTTTTGCATATTGTTGCCGGATATCAAAATTAGCATCCACAGCAACTTGTCCTGGCATGTACACTATACCCGAGCCGACATCTTCTCCTCGATCTCCTCCCGGGTTTAGCCGTGCAAAGCCTGATAAACTTCCGGCAATAACACCAGTGTTAAACATCAGATCTTTCTGATTTCCTGTACGTCCGGAACTCAATAGACGCAAAAGCCAAGAAATTTTCAACTCATATGCACACAGTTAAACTAAAATTTAACTTACTAAAAATCTGTAGATATTTCGGAAGCGGAACAAAAATTGTCAACTTGTAAAAAGTTGAGTTCAAGTAGCCAAAATTGTTGATAATACTTATATTTAAGGTTACTATCAACATAGTGGGGAATAATATAAAAATGGTCAAATATAACAGAAGTAAATCATTTAACTTGACTATTTTCCATAGTTATGGTTACTATGCGACGAAACGTCAAAGCATAGTAATCGTTACCATTTATTAGTACACTTGACAAAATTAATAGATGATTTAACTATTTTTGAGCATGGTGAAAATAAATACGGCTGCATCGTTGCCCATACTATAATATTTTTCTCAGTGTAGATTAACACGGGAAATCTGAACACAAACCACTACCACACAGGAATTTGGATTGGTCAATATTCAAAATTTTGTGGGTTTGTTTCCAAAGTTTGTTTCCAAAGAGGCGAGTCGACGAGTTAGCTTGATTGCGCAGTAAAGACGTATCAATGGTGATGGCAACGCTACCCTGGATGGTTTTCGGTGAGTTTCTTCTAATTATTACTGCAACAAATTAAGCTAAATACGTAGCAGTTTAGAAGATTATTTTTGAAGCAGGAAGTGTGTTTGCTATATTGCTCGTTGTGAAGATTTATAGATTCCGACGCAAATAAATGATTAGGCTCATTTTCAGCGTAGGTGCGTTATAAATGTTTGTTTACAATGCAAAACTATCACCAAATGTGTGCCTAACAACACAGCGTAAAATATTCTCCAGGACGCGGTCTGGTTTTATATCTGTGGGCCCACGCAAGAAAAATCCACGCAACTAATTTTCGCGCAGGAGTCTAAACAGGTGGAATCTCCGCAATATTTTCTAGTTTATTTGTTCTCAATGGTTCAAATTGTTCCCAGAAGACGGACAGAGGGCTAATAAGATGTTCCGCGTGACATATGCGCATCGCTGGCAACTCTTCCCGCGCTCCCAGCAGAGATTATGACAATCCGTTTGTCAAAACTTTGCCAAAACAACATCATCGCCAGTTCTGTTCTGCCACTGGTTCTAGTCTGGTCGTCCGTCAACCGCAGTCTTGTGTGTTCAGGTGAAAAATGACTACACGAAAGTGAGGAAAACTCGTCTCCTGGCTGAATCCCGATCGGGGATTATCATTACTGCTTTGGGAAGAAGCGAGAAAAAAATCAATAAAAAGAGTGATTGCAGTAAGCTCACCCCGCGCGGAACTGATAAGCGCGATTTTGGACTGGATATAACAGCGCGCGGTCCAACACTATGGTAAGTGACACACGAGCCTTGGGGGATACAATTATCGATCATAGCTCAGGCGGACTAATGTTTGTGTGGTAATGTTTTTAATTGACAGGATGGTGGCAAGGATGACTCGCCCAGCAAGGGCAGCAGCGGTGGTCCGCAGACGGAGAAAGAACGAAGCAAAAGCAATCTGAACCTGACGGCGGACGAGCTGAAAGAGGAAGGTAACAAGTGTGTCAAGGCGGGGAACTTTACCGAGGCGATCCTGCACTACACGCACGCCATCAAGCTCAGTCCGAACGATGCGATCCTGTACAGCAATCGGTCGCTGGCGTTCCTCAAACAGCAGCAGTACTACTACGCGAACGAGGATGCCGATTCGGCCATAGCGTTGAATCCGACCTGGGCCAAGGGTTACTACCGGAAGGCGGAGGTGCACATGGGTGTGGGGCAGTACGATACGGCACTGTTGTCGTATGGGAAGGCGCTGCAGTTGCAGCCGCAGGACATGGGCATCATTCAGGCAGCGAGGAAGGCAGCCGAATTGAGCAACCGGGACATCGAGCAGGAGAAGCGAACGCCGGTGATGGGAGCCGGGATTGGGTGCGTCGTGGGGTTGTGCATTGTGTTCGCCGATATGTTGCTGACGGAGACGCCGACGATAAAGGTATGAGGATGTTTAGGAAAGTTGATGATTTGACTTAAATTGTTTTCGTTTCAGTACACTGCACTGATGGTGCTGGTGGTGTTGGTTGTGGCCGCAATTGGATTCGGAATAGCTAAGATGATTCGATACTACACCAAGCTGCAACGCAAAGGGCTGCTGGATCCGCCCGTAAATCTGCTTGAAGGTATGTATTCCGTGTCAATTAACTTTCTTTTCAGCCTGCCTGCCTGTTCTGCCAAATCTCTCTATGAAAGACTCATTGCTATTGTGACTTTGAAGCAGAGCTTCAGTGCTAGTTGAATTCTCTTCTTAGAAGGGAGCTGCCGTAGCGACAGATTCGAATTATTAGATCTGGTGGAAAACGGAGATCGCTGGGGGTTCGTTGATTTCACAGAAAAAATGCTCGCCTTAGAAAGAGGCAGCCTTAGCGGAAGTTACGTTCTACTGCATACGGTGGACAGAGAAGCTCGCCTCAGAATAGATTCACAGTAAAAATCTCGCCCAAGGAAGGCTCTATAACCACAGTTGTTAAGGCGTGGGCACAGAGAAACAACATTTAAACTCGAACGTAAATACGTTAAAATCGTGTGTAAAGGATTTTAGTGTACCTGAACGCCTCCAACGACTGCCCGACATATAAACTTGATTTGACCATACGATGGCAGAGTCCAAAAACGGCGAAAACTGGGAACAAAAATGACAACGCGACAATGTAAGTGATCAGATGCTAGCGCCACGCAATGGGAGCGTAACGGCATACTCTTATATGACCATTACAAAGTTTTACATAAGGCAAAAAGCAAAGATAGACGTCTGTTCTCTGTGGCGTGGGTATTCAGCATGGTCATGCTGGAGAATGACGGGTTCAATTCCCCGTCGGTCCAAGAACTTTTTGTAAAGGAAATTTGCTTTACTTTCTTGGGAGTAGAGTAGCTTTGTGCCAAGCTTTGTGCCTGCCGCATAATATATACATGTAAAATGATCATTAACAGACAAAACTCTTAGTTAATAACTGTGGAAGTGCTCGTAGAACATCAAGCTCAGAGAACCAGGCTTTATCCCACAGTGGACGTTACGCCAAGAAGAAGAAACTCGCCCAAGAGAAAGTACTCATTTCAAGCAGTTGTAACAATGGATTCATTAGATTCAAACAAAATAGCTTACTCATGCGCGCATCCAAGCAACGGAAGATTTGATGTATTAGACCCGGTGGAAATACGAATCCCAACAAACATCTTAAGCAAACTTTAACAAAAGAAACTATTATTCAGCTAGTTCTATTACTTGGGATCTTGCTTAAACAATATAGAAAATAGCTCGTCCAAGAAGGGAGCAGCTCTAGCGAAAGATTCGATCTACTTGACTCGATGTATATAGAAGTTCGTCTTAGAGAAGAGAACATCCATAGCGATGCATAGGCCAGATCAACAAACAAAAACTCACTTCAGAAGGAAGTAGACATAGCGAAAGATTCGATAAATTCAACTCGGTAGAAAAAAGCTCGCCTTACACGCAGCTGTACCGATGGATTCGTTGAATTCACAGTAAACAAATCGCCACAGAAAGCAGCAACCGTGGAACAGAGGACGGTTCAAACTATTTGAAAAATAAAGTCGCCTTAGAAGCGATAATAAACACCTCAAATTAGCAATCAATCTGAAGTACAGCACTTGGCGACGAGGATTAACCACGAATTGATCAATTTGGAAGAAGAGCTGCAGTTCCAAGGTCTAAGATGGAAGAACTGTATGACCAACAGGTTCTGCGGCAAAACCAGCAGATGGTGCAGCAAAACGTTCGTTTGTCCAGATGATGGAACGTTTCGGCTTTCAAGAGAGCGGTTCCATTCGGCCATCGAGCAATTCATCTTAGAATTTTTGGCATTAAACATCAAGGATTTTGTCTACGATCCGCTGGTACAGGAAATACGAAGACTTCTTCCTCAAGGACGGAGCAAACTTGGACGATGCAGCTTCAGTTCGGTTACCTTAACGAAGCCTCAGGGTAACGGTCCATTACTAGTACGTCAACTTTGTCTTCCCTAAGCACCCTTGAGATTTTTTGTTCGGAGAAACAGTGAAGAAGTTGAAAGAGTGCTTCAGTACCCGAATCTCTTTGTTCAGCAAGCGGTACAAGTGTTTCCAGATCACTAAAAACGAATCGGACGACTTTCTGACGTATGCCACCGTTCCAACCCGTGCTGTAAAGATTTCGAGCTCAACAAAATTGCGGAGGACTAATTTAAAAGTCTGATCTTGTCTGTGGACTGCAATCATCCAAGGACGATGACATCCGGACGAGACTTTTGTCCAACACAGAAGGTGAATGCTCACTGGAGTTTCTCGTTAACAAGAACCAACGCCTACAGAACCTTAAGCACGATACGGCCAGAAACAGAGGAAACCGGTAAGCTCAATCTGGATATCCCAGCAGATCAAGCCCCGACCGTTCGCAACCGGTTCTAAGGAGATGAAAAAAAGGCACGGTAAAGGCTGGGTATGCTGCGCAATTCAGATCCCATTGTGATTTACTAGCCTCTGCCCAGCAACTCCTATCCTTACCCTTGTGGTACCGGCTGGAAACTATGAGCAACCTTAGGGAAGATCGGGTAACCAACCCCAGTGGGAACTTTGGTCATAGGCTGACAGGGAAGGGGGGTTTGCTTCGGCAAACCTGAGCGTTTGTTCTCCAGGAGAAGCGGCTCACAACAGCGTCTGATCCCCATGTTAGGGGCGGCTGATCTACGTCCGAGTGCCAGGGAAGGACTCTAAGCTCAACTGTGCACTATGGTCCTCCGGAAAGTAGGGGGTTAGTGTCAGGCCCTAGGAGCCAGCCGTAAAAAACGTTGTAACGGAAAATCAGCAACAGAATAATACGAACCGAGACCAACGGCAACGACCCCAGCGAACAAAATGGACTTGCGATTGGAAACTCGGTACGTGCAACTGCCGATCTCTCAATTTCATTGGCAGAACCCGCATACTCGCTGATCTACTGAAGGACCGCGGGTTCGGCATCGTAGCGCTGCAGGAGGTGCGTTGGACAGGATCCATGGTGCGAACGTTTAGAAGTAAGCGGCAACACACGCGAGCTGGGAACAGCTTTCATCGTGATGGGTGATATGCAGAGGCGCGTGATCGGTTGGTGGCCGATCGACGAAAGAATGTGCAGGTTGAGGATCAAGGGCTGATTCTTTAACTTCAGCATAATAAACGTGCACAGCCCACACTCCGGAAGTACTGATGAAGACAAGGACGCATTTTACGCGCAGCTCGAACGCGAGTACGATCGCTGCCCAAGCAACGACGTCAAGATCATCATAAGAGATTTGAACGCTCAGGTAGGCCAGGATGAGGAATTCAGACCGACGATTGGTAAATTCAGCGCCCACCAGCAGACGAATGAAAACGGCCTACGATTCATTGATTTCGCCGCCTCCAAAAATATGGCCATACGTAGCACCTTTTTCCAACACAGCCTCCCTTATCGTTACACCTGGAGATCACCACAGCAGACGGAATCTCAAATCGACCACGTTCTGTTTGACGGACGGCACTTCTCCGACATTATCAACGTCAGGACCTATCGTGGCGCCAACATCGACTCCGACCACTATCTGGTGATGGTCAAACTGCGCCCAAAACTCTCCGTCATCAACAATATACGGTACCGGCGACCGCCACGGTACAACCTAGAGCGACTGAAGCAACCGGATGTCGCCTCAGCATACGCGCAGAATCTCGAGGCCGCGTTGCCAGATGAGGGCGAGCTCGATGAGGCCCCTCTAGAGGACTGCTGGAGTACAGTGAAAGCAGCCATCAACGACGCAGCCGAGAGCACCATCGGGTACGTGGAACGGAATCGACGGAACGAATGGTTCGACGAAGAGTGCAGAACGGTTTTGGAGGAGAAGAACGCAGCGAGGGCGGTAATGCTGCAGCAAGGGACTCGACAGAACGTGGAACGTTACAAACAGAAGCGGAAACAGCAGACCCGCCTCTTTCGGGAGAAAAAGCGCCGCCTGGAAGAAGCGGAGTTTGAAGAAATGGAACTGCTGTGCCGTTCCCAAGAAACACGATCAGAAGCTCAACGCATCCCGCAACGGCTTCGTGCCGCGAGCCGAAATATGCAGGGATAAAGACGGATGCCTCTTGACGGACGGACGTGAGGTGATCGAAAGGTGGAAGCAGTACTTCGATCAGCACCTGAACGGCGTGGAGAACGTAAGCACGGGAGCCCACGGCAACGGAGGAAACGACGACGCCAGTGCAGCGGAGGACGGAAATGAACCAACTCCCACGCTGAGGGAAGTTAAGGATGCCATTCACCAGCTCAAAACCAACAAAGCAGCTGATAAGGATGGTATCACAGCTGAACTCATCAAGACGGGCTCAGAAAAGTTGGCCACCTGTCTGCATCGGCTGATAGTCAGGATCTGGGAAATCGAACAGCTATCGGAGGAGTGGAAGGAAGGGGTAATCTGCCCCATTCACAAGAAAGGCGACCATTTGGAATGCGAGAACTTCAGAGCGATCACCATTTTAAATGCTGCCTACAAAGTGCTATCCCAGATCATCTTCCATCGTCTGTCACCTAAATCAAATGAGTTCGTGGGAAGTTATCAAGCCGGCTTCGTCGACGGTCGGTCAACAACGAACCAGGTCTTCACCGTACGGCAAATCCTCCAGAAATGCCGTGAATACCAGGTCCCACCGCATCACCTGTTCATCGACTTCAAAGCGGCATACGACAGTTATGGAAAATCATGGGTGAAAACGGCTTTTCTGGGAAGCTGACTAGACTGATTAAAGCAACGATGGACGGTGTGCAAAACTGCGTAAGGATTTCGGGTGAACTATCTAGTTCATTCGAATCTCGTCGGGGACTGCGACAAGGTGATGGACTCTCATGCCTTCTCTTCAACATCGCTCTGGAAGGTGTAATGCGACGAGTCGGGCTCAACAGCCGAGGAACGATTTTCATAAAATCCGGTCAATTTGTGTGCTTCAACGTTCAGCTACAACCGGCCTTGGAGAGTTCAGTTGCTTTCCTTCTGGCTCTGGCTCGTAGAACGTGGGAATCATCAAGGACACTGTGGTTGCCAATCATCGGCGGATTTTGTACTGGGTGTTTCCGTGAAACTCAACCTTTAGCCCAGCTCTTAAAAGGTGATATCCAAAAATCTCTTTCAAGAATATTAGGTATCATAGTGGCTCAGAGTTAGGTGCTCTTTTGAGTAAAATTAAAAAATCAATATTTTTTCTAAATTTAAAAATCCAATTGTCTTTTCCGTCTTCTTTTTCGTCCAATTCCAGATTTCCAATCTACCAAAGACGCCGAAGAGATGGATAACGGTGCCGCCGGAGGTGAACAGAAGCCGCCAC